>NC_064808.1:5908786-6005325 GCF_023721935.1 Panthera uncia | reverse complement strand
TTTCTTTCTTTCTTTCTTTCTTTCTTTCTTTCTTTCTTTCTTTCTTTCTTTCCTTGGTGCTACCCTAGATGGTACTTTTTTATTTATTTTTATTTGTTTGTTTTTTTGGAACATAAAAAAAATTTCTTCTTCTCTCACATAACATTATAGGTAGGCAGTCCAGATCTGTTATTGTGAACTCAGAGTCCTTTAACTTTCTTTCTCCACCACGCATATTCTCTTCTCTTAAATTTACCTCATGGTCCAGGATGGCTGCTTCAACTCCAGCCATCACGTCTACATGCTCCACAACAGGAAGAAGAAAAAAGGAGAGGCAAACATCCCCTCTTTAAATATCAATTTTCGGTTCATTGTGGTATGTAGAAGTACAGTTGATTTGGAGGCACCTGGGTACCTAGGTTGAGCATCTGTCTGACCCTTGATTTCAGTTTAGGTCATGATCCCAGGGTTGTGGAATCGAGCCCCGCATCGGGCTCTGCTGAGCTTAGAGCCTGCTTAAGATCCTCTCTCTCTACCTCTGCCCCTTTCCTGTGCTCACTCTTTCTCTAAAAGAAAAAAAAAAAAAGAAATACAATTGATTGTGTTATCTACACACTCATATATCCTGCAACTTTGTTAAATTCACTCGCTGGTTTTAATAGTTTTGTTGCAGATTCTTTGGGGTTTCCTCTGTAGACAGTCATGTCATGTGTAATAGGGGCGGTTGTATTCTGACCCTCCAGTGTGTGTGCCTCTGTTTATCTTGACTGATTCCACTCCTGGACTTCCAGTACAGTGTTGAGTAGGTGTGAGCAGACATCCTGACTTGCTCCTGACCTTGGGCGGGAGTATGTTTGGTCTTGCTCGAAATACGTATGGTGTTAGCTGCAGGTTTTTCACAGACACCCCCATCTGGTCGAGGAAGGCTATTAGGTCGAGGAAGGCTAATAGTCCCTTCTGTTACTGGTCTGCCAGGCTTTATCCTGAATGGATATTAATTTGGTCAGATGTGGGGTCGTTTTAATGGCAGGCTCCCTGGACCTCAGAAGCATCACGCTGTGATTGAGGTTCTGTTCCAGGGAACTTTGAGGGCTTCCCTGTTGTGCTTACAGCCCCGTGTCCTCTATCCCCACTGGCTGCCCTCCCACTCACCAGCCAACCTTTGCATGAGAAAAGGAGGCAGGCGTGGAGAATGGATGCCGGCTTTTCCTTCTGGGCCCAGGCAGTGGTTCCTGCCCTGCCCCCCTCCCCAGGGCGGGTTGTGTTGCTCCGGGGAGGCCTCTGGCTGCACCGTGCGGGCACAGGTGCCAGGCCGCTGTTCTGTCAGCGGGGGGCCATCCCCTTGGCCCCTGACCCCTAACCCCTTGTGGGTGCTCTTCTTGGGAGCACGAGGCAGGCATTCGGTCCTCCTCGGTCCCTGCTGTGTCCCACTGCCTATAGTAGACCTCGCACGGGGCAGGCACTCGGTGAGGGTGTTGTCTAACCGAGGGACTCCACCCGCTGACGGCTGGCTGTCTGTGGACCCATCAGACCCCTGGCGTCCCCATCACATGGTGTCTGGACTGTGCTCACTGACACCTGGTCTCTTCACCTTTTATGTCAACGTGCGTTATATTTAAAATTGGTTGAGAAGGTGTCGCCTTTGAAGAACGTGCTCAGAGGGCGTCCCCCACCCTCAGCCCTGTGACCTGACCACCGCCGCCTTCCTCATGGGCCTGCAGGTTCTTCTCTCCGACAACTCCCTCCGTTCCTTCCACCCAGGACACCCTGCCTGAGCCCTCTTCCTGCCTTTCTTATCGTCTCCGCGCAGCTGAGTTTCTTTCCCATCTGGCCTGACTGCTGCCACCCATGGCACTCGGCCTTCCTGCCTAGAATGCTCTTTCTCGCCCAGCCCACCTCCCAGACCTGAGACAGGGACCCCTACTCATCCTCCAGGACTGACCTCCGAAGTCACCCCAGGTGGATGCCTCCCCTGTCCCTCTGCCCACAGAGCACCTGACCCCCCCCTTCCTTTATTATGTAAATGGTGTTTGTTTCCGCATCGGCCTCCCCCAGCAGAAGGCAGGGGCCCGTCCACCTTATCTGTCTCGCCCTGCAGAGTGTGGGAAGGCCGTGTCCTGGGCCACGGCTCACCGCCCAGGCCTCAGGGTGGCCCCTTTCTCCCCCCCCAGGCTGAGCTGATGAGCGGCCTCATCGAGTACTGCATTGAGCTGAACCAGACTTCAGAGCTCGCCGCCCCCCAGGAGACTGTGTCCGGCCCGCCCTCGGCCACCAGCTCCCTGCCATCTTCTGCTCAGCGCCCGCAGCTGCAGAGGCAGGGCAGCGTGGTGTGCAGCCGCCTCCAGCATCTCTCCACCATCGACTACGTGGAGGAAGGTGAGCATGTGCACGCGTACACACACGACGTGCACACGCACACACGACACGCGCGTGCACATGCACATATGCGCGCCCCAGGGAGCCCCGGGGAGCCCCGGGGACAGCGAGGTAGGGTCCAGTTGCCAGGGACCTAAACGGGAGAAGGAGTGAAGCTGGGTGAGGGTCGCATCTTGTGAGCTCTGTGATTGGGAATGGGGGCCTCTGGGGCCCTGGCGGGAGAGTCCTTTTCTGGCCCTGTCACTGTTGCGTCCACAGATGTTCCCTGCAGCAGTGTCCAGATGTGACAAACTAGAAGTGACCGATGTCGGTTAGTTCGGTGTGGGGACAGAAACAAGGGGCCACATCCAGTAGAATCAGGGCAGCTGGTAAAAAAGAGGGCTGAGTGCAGTGTGATGTCCCAGTCCGGGCCCTGGAGCAGACAGAGGACGTTTATAAGGAAACTGGGGAAGTCCCGAAGTATGTCGTTCAGTTCATCATATCGTACTGGGGTTTATGTTTTAGTTTTGGCAAATGTGAGACGGCAACGGAGGACGCCAGCCTCAGGAGAAGCCAGATGAGGGCAAATGGGAACTCTTTGTATGATTATCTTTGCAACTTCTCGATAAATCTGGTTTTGTTCCAAAATAAGAAGATTTTAAACGCAATAACAAAGACCTACGTTTAAATGGCAAGATGTCGGGGCGCCTGGGTGGCTCAGTCAGTTGAGCATCCAACTTCAGCTCAGGTCACAATCTTACGACTTGTGGGTTTGAGCCCCACATCAGGCTCTGTGCTGACAGCTCAGAGCCTGGAGCCTGCTTCGGTTTGTGTCTCCCTCTCTCTCTCTCTGCCCCTCCCCTGCTCACATTCTGCCTCTCTCTCTCTCTCTCTCTCAAAAATTAAACGTTAAAAAAATTTTAATAAATGGCAAGATGTTCACAAAATAAGACCAAGTAATAAAAATCAGGTAATAGGACAGCCCCACGTAAGACTGCATCCGTGTGCAGGAGGAGGGGGATGTGCCAGCCCTGGTGGTGAATTGTTGTAACTTTTGCTTTTTCTTTGTGCGTCTTTGCAGTATTTACATATTTTATGACAGGCACATCATTTTTTAAAAACTTTTTTGAAGTTTATTTATTTTTGAGAGACAGAGCAAGCGCAGGAGGGGCAGAGAGAAAGGGAGAGAGAGAGAATCCCAAGCAGGCTCTGTACTGTCAGTGCAGAGCCCAATGCGGGGCTTGAACTCACAAACTGTGAGATGGTGACCTGAGCCAAAACCAAGAGTCGGACGCTTGATTGGCTGAGCCACCCAGGCACCCCTACATTTTTTACGGGAAGCATGTCATTTTTTTTTAATTTGTTTTTTTTTTTTTTTTTTTTTTTGAGAGAAACAGAGAATGAGTGGGGGAGGGGCAAAGAGAGAGGGAGAGGCAGAATCCGAAGTAGGCTCCAGGCTCCGAGCTGTCAGCACAGAACCCGACACGGGGCTCGAACTCACAAATGGTGAGATCATGACCTGAGCCGAAGTTGGACACTTAACTGATGAGCCACCCGGGTGCCCCAAGCACGTCATCTTTTATAATCAGAAACAGCAAAATAATTTTTCAATAACGTAACTGTTTCCCCCATTGTAGTCTTCCTTGGAATGGCCAGCAGGCACTGTCACCCAGCTCCCTGGTGTGGGACATGACCGTTATCTCCAGTTGTGAGCCACTACAAACAATGTAGCTGTGGCTAAATCCTTGCTTAGAATCCAAACCGATTCCTTGGGACAAATTCCTAGAGACGGCGTTGCGGTATCAGACCGCGTGCCTGCTTGCGCCCCTCCCAGTATACAGCGCGCACGGGCCTCCATCCCCTCTCTGTCACACCGAAAGAGACCTTTTTGGGTTGGTATTTGAATATCGGTGAAGTTGGACCGTTTTTATGTGCTTGGATTATTGTTCATTTCTGTTGTCTATTTTTCTTTCGTTGCTTGATTTTTTTTTAGTTAGCATCGTATGTTAGTATGGTATGTTTGTTAATAATTAACGAGCCAATACTGACACAGTATTATTATTAAAACCTTTCTTTTTTTTTTTTAATGTTTATTTATTTTTGACAGAGAGAGAGAGAGAGAGACAGAACATGAACGGGGGAGGGTCAGAGAGAGAGGGAGACACAGAATCTGAAACAGGCTCCAGGCTCTGAGCTGTCAGCACAGAGCCCGACGTGGGGCTCGAACTCACAAATGTGAGATCATGACCTGAGCTGAAGTCGGACGCTCAACCGACTGAGCCACCCAGGCGCCCCTAAAGTCCTTCATTCTAACCTAATGTCCCTTTTCAAGGTGGCAGGATCCCATCCAAGACACTACACTACACTTAGCTTCGTGTCTCTGTAGGCACCTCTGGGCTGTGGTAGCTTCTCAGATTTCCCTTGTTTTTGATGACGTTGACAGTTTTGAGGACGACTCTGTGGGGATATTGTAGGATGCCGTGTTATTGGAATTTGCCTGATGTTTTCCTCGTGATTAGGCAGGAGCTGTGGGCTGGGGAGGGAGATCACAGAGGTAAAAAGTGCCATTTTTATCACATCACATCAAAGGTGCATTATCAACATGACTTGTGACAGTTGGTGTTGACCTTGGTCACCTGGCCTGAAATTCTAACTTGTAAGAATTCTTTCTGTCTTATCGAGGTTCACCTCGAACCAGTTGTCTGTGTTGTAGGTGTTTTGTTTCTTTGGTCTGTTCTTTTGTTTATTTTTGAGAGAGAGAGAGAGAGCAAGAGCGCAAGCAGAGGAGTGGCAGAGAGGGGGACAGAGGATCCGAAGCAGGGTCCGCACTGACAGCAGAGAGCCTGATGCGGGGCTCGAACTCACGAACCGTGAGATCAACCCGAGCTGAGGTCGGACGTTAACCGACTGAGCCACCCAGGGGCCCCTCTTTGGTCTGTTCTTGAACTGGGTTTAACAAAAGCTCCTCAGACAGCACAGCTGGCCCAGCATCAAATGAAAACCCGAAACGGCCTCCGATTTGCAAGGCTGGCCGCACTCCCCGCCCTCCCCATCGTGGGCAGAAGAGCTGGGGTCCGGGACTGAGGCTCAGACAGTTGGTGGATGCGGTGAGGGGGACTGGGTCTGCACCGGCTCTGGAAGGAGCCAGGCCCTGGAGCCGGAATCCAGGCTCCCGGGGGGCGCGGACCAGCCCACCCCGGGGAGCCCTCCCTCAGCGCGGTCCTCTTGTTCCTTGATAGGTCAGCAGATCAAGCGGGTGAAACCGAAGCGCACCACGTCCTTCTTCAGCCGGCAGCTGTCCGTGGGCCAGGGGAGCTACACCGTGGTGCAGCCCGCTGACAGCCTGGAGCAGGGCTGAGGGCAGCGGCGCCAGGCGGGGGGGTGGCACCCGGAGGCCCCCTGGGGCCTGGCCGAGGGCCCTTCTCCCCGAGGGGCGGGACCAGGCTGCGGCTCTGGCGTCGGGCAAGAGGGCCACCTCGAGCGGGAGGAAGTGGCTTCTGTGCCTGGGATGGGACGCGGGCTGCGCGGAGCTGGCCGGGGGCTCCTGCAGGGTCTTTTTTGGACTTCCCCTGGACTCGGCCCCAATTCCGTCTCAGGAGCATCTGAGGAGGCTCTGGCCGCCTCCCCCCAGCTAGGGACTTGTCTTCGTGCCCCTCTCGAGATGGACAGTGTCCCCTGCTCTGAAGTCCTCAGTGGCGGCTCTGATGGCAGGTGGCCGATGAATAGGGTTCGGGACCTGTAGATCCAGTGTGTGTCTTTGGTCTCTTCCCTGGACTTTGGTGACCACATCCCTGCATTCCTTCTGCCGCACCCCCCCCACCCCCCCACCCCCCCGCCCCGCAACCTGCTGCCAGTCTGGGCATGGCTCTTTGGGCGGGAAGGGGCCCTCGTGCATTGAACCACAGGAGGAACAGAGAAGGCCAGGCCCCTCACCCATACCCTCCCTTGCCGGATGAAACTAGAGGGAGCCAGGCAGGGCCTGGCTCAGGGGGCATTCTGTGCCCCTCACTCAGGCCCCTTGTGCCAGGACACCCTCTGACCGGAAGGAAAATGCCTTTTTGCCAGCCTTTGGTGACAACGCTGTGCTGGGAGGTGGCCGTCCTGTGACCAACACGCCGCCAGACCCACACTTCACACTTGGACAGGCTCCCAACCACCCTGGGCTTCAGGGTTTGGTTTTGCTCCTTTTTCATCTGCTTTAGTTCTGCGAAGCCTGTGACCTCTGGGGGCAACTTGAGAGAGTGCTCCCGCCAGCCTCAGAGCTACTGGCTTTCCTTCAAGACGGCGCCATGGTGTCCATCCGCGTGACCCTTTGGGGTGGCCTGTGCGCGAGGATGTCCCGTGCGAGCTGGTCTCATCTTTGCAGGGACATTGTAGGGAGGCTGGATGCGGCACTGGGTGTGGCTTTTCCCCTGCCTCACGTTCCTGTCTTCTCCCAGAGGAGCCAGGCTAGCAGAGGGCCTTCCCAGCCCCTCGGCTCCTCCGTGGTGGCTCCATGGCTCTCACGGCGCTTGCTGGGACTTCCCGCGGGGAAGAGGCAGGCCCAGCGGAGCACTGGGCTCGGCCTTGTTCTCCCCTCCCCTGGAGAGCCTGGGCAGAGGAAACGTGAACTTGGCTCCAGGGGTGGAGCCCACTCACTTCCTCTTCCTTTTGGTGACTTTTGCACACTCCAGATGTTCTGAGGGGGGCTTGCCTCCGGCAGTAGGGACTTGTGTCGCTTGTTATAATAAATAGGTATCCGAGCCTTCTGGAATGTCCCAGCCAGAGAACATCTTATCTCCCCTCCTGGAATCACTGGACCTGAGTGGCTGCCCGGCAGCCCGGCACGCAGCCATCTGGTTATCTCTTCCCACTCGCTGTTTTGACCCAGGTGAATGTTTATCTGCTGGTTTGGCTGCGAGGGGCGGGTGTGGACCCATTACTTGTTTTTACTGTTCGGCCTCTCTGCTGTTCTCTGAGCATCCCTTGTGACGTGACCTTTTCTGCCTGGCCTTTGGGACAAAGCAGTATTTCACCAAGTGCCCTTTGAATATTCTCATTCTTTTGTATCATGTGACTTATTAATAATAAATGAATTTCCAGCAAACTCTGGGTGGTTCACGTTATGAAACAACAGGAGTGTGTTAAGTACAGCCTGCGAGTTGATTATAGGCTGCATGTTTGCTTTTTATTAAATACGTGTCAAGGTATGCAGCTCTCTGGGCTGCAGAGTGGAATTCGATGGAGAACCCAGAGTGAGGTTTTCCAGTGTCGGTGGCTGGCCAGGGACTCCCAGGGTAAGAAGGTCCAGGAGGGGTTTGGTGGTTCATGGTGGGAGCCAAGGGGGTAGGTCTGCAGGGAGGCAGGGGAACGAAGCACCGATGGTGAGCAGGCCTTTGTCCCCTGTCCCTCATGGCCTAAGCCATAGTGCCATGGCCTGTCAGACCCCTGCCCTCCCGCTCCTCTTCACACCTCGGGGTTGGGGCTGAGGGCACGGTCTGGACACCAGTGCCTAGCCGAGAGGCCAGAGAACCCAGGAGGTTTTTGGGGTGATTTTTGTGCCCACCCCGAGGATGCCTCGTGCCCCAGGCCTCGCCAGGAAGTGGTTTGTTTGCCATAGATCCTGTCGTGGGCGCCCACGGGCTTTGGCCCTGGAGGGTGAGCACCGTGTGGGGTTTGGAGTTCACACCAGAGCGGGTTGGGAGCCAGAAGGAGCAAGTCACGTGTCTCTGTGGCCGTGAGGTCCTGGGACTAGGGCCCCCCCCCCATCCTGCCTTCCTCCGTGAGGTCCGCCATCTGGCAAGGGCAGCACGATGCACGATTGTGGGCACTTCCGGGAGCCTCCACTCCCTGCCCTTTAAGAAGGCCATCATAATAGTACCCGTCTCAGAGGGTTGTTGGGGTGCCTGAGGGTCTGGCGATGACTAGGCACTTGATGGGTGTTAGCTATTTTCGTCTCTACAAGTCACATGTCTGGACACCGGCAGGGAGAACAGGATCCACCCGAGAGGCCAGGGCCTGCCGACAGCGCGGACACCCCCACTCGTGGGCGAGGGGGTACCAACGGCCTGGAGCCTGGCCCGCCTGGAGCCCCTTCCTCTTTCCCGGGCCCGTCAGCCCTCGCCACCTGTATTCGTTTCCTGCGGCCGCTGTGACAAATGGGCATAACCTTAGTAGCTGAAAACCACACACATTCATCACCTCACAGTTCTGTAGCCCGAAGTCCGAAATGAGTCTCACTGGACTAAGGTCAAGGTATCGACAGGGCCTCATTGCTTCTGGGGCTTCTAGGGGAGAAGCCGTTTTCCTTGCCTTTTGCAGCTTCTAGAGGCAGCCTGCTCTCCTTGCCTGGTGGCCCCTTCCTCCATGCGGGGTCCTCACATCTCTCTCTTCTCCCCTCACAAGGTCTAGGGGCCCGTGTGATCACACCGAGCCAGTGTGGACAATCCGGGTTCATCTCCCTGTCAACAGCCGCTGACTAGCACCTGGCACCCCTCTTTGCCACATAACCTAACACTCGCAGGCTCTGGGGACCGGGACACAGACATCTTGGAGGGACCTTATTCTGCCTACCGCGCCGCCCCTCCCGCCACAGCCCTGCACCACTTCGTGCTCCGGGCCCGCCACGTCTGCCTCCTCTGCCGTCTCCGACCAGGCCTCGTCCCACACCCTGCACTGGTGGCCTGGCGAGCAGCAGTGGCTGCCTGTCCGTGGGCAGGCTCAAGCTGACTGGGGGACCCCCTTCCAGGACCACCGCCAGTTCTCCAGCTGGTTCACGGGCCTAAGTTCAGAATATGCCCCCACCCCCCACCCCCCGGAGCCGCATACCGCTTCAGCCATCAGCGGGCTGGCCCTCACAGAAGGGCCTCTGTGCTCCCTCTGTAGCCACCGCGCACGACAGCAGGAGAGGACGCTGTCCACCCTACGCTATGTGTCCCCCTCCACCCCCGGGCCGGCTGACCCTTACAAACCGCCCCCTGTGACCTATACACGGGACCCGGCGGGAGGAGAGGGAGAGGCTGGCTGCTGGGGAGGCCTTTCCATGCTCTGAGGGCTCGGCTCCGAGCCTGTGATCCCAATTCCAGGCACCCTTGAGATGACCAAAGAGGGGCCCGGGGAGGGAGCCCAGCTGAGAACCAGATCCCCTTGGGGAGCGCGGCTCTGCCTGGCAAGGCGGCTGCCGGAAGTTCCCCTGGAAGTCGGCTTCCCGGTCTGGGAGGTGCTCTGCCCCCTTTTTTTCCACTCAGGCATCTGCCCACACTGTGTAGTGCTCTCCCTCTGTGTCCCCCATGGGTCTTGGGTTACACATCCCCCTGAGGTGGCACCAGCCCAAGTCCCTGCTCCGAGCAGGGGGCCAGCAACACCTGACTGGATGGTGAGGACGGCAACATGAACAGCAGGGCCTCTGCCTCGTCCTTCCACCCTCCCACCCCCCTACCGCCCCCACCTCTCCCCCCCATCCCAGATCTTCTGCGCACAGACGAGGGCCTGCCCAGAGCCTGCCATCTGGAATGAATGAAGGCCAAGCGTCAGGGCCCTCCCTCCTAAGGCTCTGAGAGGGCCTATCAGCGTGTTCAGGGGTTTTGTAAAATATGCAGAAGTAGGATTTAAAGATTATTTTTCTGAAGGGACCTTCAGAAACTAAAACTAAAACCTAAACTTCATAAGCTATAGTCCACACAAATCCTAGATTGGTCTCTGCCCACCCAGAGATAACTGGCCCCACTTGCTTTTAAACTTTTTTTGTTTGGGGGGCACCTGAGTGGCTCAGTCAGTTAAGCGTCTGACTTCGGCTCACGTCGTGATCTCGTGGTTCATGAGTTCGAGCCCCGTTTTGGGCTGTGTGCTGACAGCGCAGAGCCTGACGCGGGTCTCAAACTCGTGAACTGTGAGATCAGGACCTGAGCTGAAATCAAGAGCCGGATGCTTAACCCACAGCCACCCAGGTGCCCCTCCACTTGTTTTTAGAACATACCCCACCATCTCCCCACTCGGGGGGCTTGGCTCGGCACTCTTTAACCCCCTCCCCACCTTGGCTTCTCAACAACCCCCCCCTCCCCCCGCCAGCCCACATTCCCTTCACCCAAGCTTCTCACCCTGGACAGGTGACTTCCCCCGGGATCAGATCTTTCTCCCTGGGAAGGCCAAGACCCCATTCGTTGTCTGACTCCTCCTCCCTGCTGGCAGCCTTAGGCAAATTATATCACCTTTCTGGGCCTCCATTTCCTCACCTCTAAAATGGGGACGGTAGCAATACCTACTCCTCCCCTTCGTGGGGGAGGTATGATGCCTGTCTAATGGTTTCTTCCCACGCCCTAGGGCAGAGCACTGTGTTTTGCACACCTCTGCAAATGAGAGGCAGGCACCTGTTTGCAGAGGCAGGAGAGGGGGTGGCAGAGTCAGGATCCCCCACCATTGTGAGGCCGGAAGTCCTCTCCGTGAGCCCCGGTTTCTTCCTCCGTGAAGTGAGGACGATCACCCCTCCTTTATGAGGTTGTGGGTGACGTTGGGTAACAGATGTGAAACCACCTGGAACCCGCGTGGCTGTATCTTTATGTGATTTTGTCAGGCTCGTCCATTCACTCATCCCTGAGGACGGACCGCGTTCCAGAAGTCATTTTCATGCATCTCTCTTCCACCTGCCTCAAGTTCCTGGGGCTGTCATAACAAACTGCCCCAAGCTGGTGGGCTTCAAACAATAGAAATTTATGGTCTCACAGTTCTGGAAGCCAGAAGTCCAAAACCAGGAGGTCAGCAGGGCCATGCTCCCTCTGAAAGCCGCAGAGGAATCCTTCCTTCCCCTTCCTAGCTTCCGGTGCTTTTCTGGCAATCCTTGGCTTGCGCTGCATAAACCCAATCCCTGCCTTCGTCACATGGCTCCTCACATGGCTCCTCCCTGCGTGTGTCTGTCTTCCTGTCGCCGTCTTCTTAAAAGGCCACCGGTCATGTTGGGTTAGGGGCACGCCTTCTGCCACGTCATCTTAACTCAGTACATCCGCAACAACCCTGTTTCCAACTGAGGTCACATTCTGAGGTCCCAAGAGTTAGGACTTGAACACATCTTTTTGCAGGGGACCCAATTCAACCTATGACACCACCCTAATAGATTACTGTCTTGGTCTCCTTGGGTGGGGCTTTTCAGTGCATCGAAGTTTGTTATTTTAAAGTGTATTGGGGCACCTGGGTGGCTCAGTCAGTTGGGCGTCCAACTTTGGCCCAGGTCATGATCCCCGTGCTTTGTGGGTTCAAGCCCCTCCTCGGGCTCTGCGCTGACAGGCTCGGAGCCTAGAGTCTGCTTTGGATCCTGTGTCTCCCTCTCTCTCTGCCCCTCCCCCACTCTGTCTCTCTGTCTCCCAAAATAAATAAACATTAAAAAAAATGATAAAGTTTATTTATTTGAGAGAAAAAGAGAGAGCACGAGCACACAGTAGTGGGGGTGGGGTGGGGGGGGGGTGGCAGGGAGAGAAGGCGAGAGAGAATCCCAAGCAGGCTCCAAGCTGTCAGCGCAGAGCCCGATGTGGGGCTCGTGCTCACGAACTGTGAGATCATGACTTGAGCCGAAATCAGGAGTCGGACACTTAACCGACTGAGCCACCCAGGTGCCCCAAAGTTTGTTTTTAAAATACCAGCAATAGAGCCTGCTTGGGATTCTCTCCTCTGTCTCTCTCTCTCTCTCTCTGCCCCTATCCATGCTTTCATGCTCTCTTTCAAAATAAACAACTAAACATTTTTAAAAAATAATAAAATACGGGATCCCTGGGTAGCTCAGTCGGTTCAGCGTCTGACTTCGGCTCAGGTCATGATCTCGCGGTTCATGGGTTCAAGCCCTTGCGTCGGGCTCTGTGCTGACAGCTCGGAGCCTGGAGCCTCAGATTCTGTGTCTCCCTCTCTCTCTGCCTCTCCCCTGCTTGTGTTCTGTCTCTCTCTCAAAAGTAAATAAAACCATTAAAAAATTTTTTTCAAGTAATAATAAAATACCAGCTGCCCTTGGGTTGCCCTAGTGGCTTATGTTTACCAGCCTAGCACACACAGCCTGGCTCAGCCAGCACCCGGCTCCAGAGGTCCCCAGAACAGAAGAGGCCCATGGCGGTCAGTGCAGGGATACCGGGCCATCAGGGCCCCCAGACCCCCTAACTCTTCAGAACTCGAACAGCAGAGGTCCCTGGAACAGTCTACACAGGCAATCCCTTCTGAGCCTGGGGCAGTCCCGGGTCATTCTCCACCACTTACAGCATCCGGGACCCTTGGGCAGGCCTTCCCAATCTCGGCCTCTCAGCGGGTCTGGCACGGGCGGCTCCTGCCTCAACCGCAGCGCCTCAGATCCGGCCACAGGGGGAGGGCTTGGCGCTTCGTGCTGCTGCAGCCAGCGGTGGGGCAGCGTGGGGAGACACCCACAGGAGGCCAGGAGCCACACTGGATTCAGAATACGGCAGAGCAACCGTGCAAGGTTGCATGCTCAGTCTGAGAAGCCAAGGCCTCAAGGCACACACATAGAGCTGGCAAGGGGAGGTCTGCAGTGACCGTGACAGGGAGCACTTCTAGACGCCCCTGCAAAAGCAGTTGACAGAATTAGTGACTGAGTTGCCCAAAGGGTGTCAGCTCGGAGTCCAGTCGGCTTTGCAGGGGACACTGGGGATGGGAACACAGATGACCAGGAATATAAGCCACTTTGCACCTGACCGATGAGCTGGCCAGCCACACCCAGACAGGGGGAGACAAAGGAAACAGACAACAGATAGGGAGGGGGGTCTCAGTGATCAGAGAAGCCTTCCTAGAGGAGAGGGCCTGAGAGATTCCATAAAATAGAGAAAAATGGAGCACAGTGAGGGTACAGGCACAGAGCAGGGGGAGCCGCGCAGAGCCTGGCTGTGACCTTGAGCCTGAAAGACACTGCCAGCCCTAAGCCAAGGGAAGTGGGAGACTTCATGGCACATTCTCACTGCTCCTCCTTCTCCCAGGCAAGGAGGACATTTTTGAGCCAGCCGCCTGACACTTTCTCCCTGTCCAGATCAGGTCCACACTTCAGAGAATGCAGGCGGATTACCCCAATGTCACCCAGAACAGGATGGCAGGGTTGGGCCTGAGTCAGGACTTAAGTTTTAAGCAGCAAGTTGCATGCCCCAAGGTTGGCTGCCTTTTTTTTGCCCCCATCAGGTGGACACTGAGGCAGTGGGAAGGGCGGGGTACGCAGAGTTGGGGAGAGCCTGCCTGCAGGTCCAGATATAGCCAGAAGGGGGCAGCTGAGCCCGCCCTTTGCTCCTCCAGCTCCTCCAGCGGGGCTGCAGAGGCAGTGAGCCGGCATTTCCTGCCCAGATCCCTGGAACCTGGAACCCGGGGCAGAATCTCCCCCGGCAGGGGAGGAGGGGAGGGGTCCGGTCTGGTGCTGCATTCGTTCCCCCCCCCCCCAACCCCTTTCAGGGCAGTGGCCCTGGCTCCTGACCACCACCACCGTCCCACAGTCCATGATAGGGGGGCCTGGAGCTCCAAGGGCACTAATTGGTGAGGGGACCCACATTTTCCAAAGATCAGGATCCGCATCCTGCAAACAGACTCTGCTTTGGAATTTTTTTGTTTGTTTTTCTGTAGAGTGACAACCGAGTCAAAATATTTAACACCAGGGCTACGTGGGGAAATCCAGGGGGTGGGGTGGGCACACCCTGGGCCAGTCATCTCCGTCCTGCTCTGCCCAGTGCCCACAAGAGCTGACTGTTCCCGGCCCCTGCCCGACAGGCCCCCACCCCCTGCCCAGCTGTCTCTCAGCACCTGCCTCCCCCACCCATACTGAGCCCGCCAACTATTTTTAAACTACTTGTCATGAATACAGTTTGCAAGAGGATAATAATAGTCCCAGCTCTTTCTCAGGGTTCCTGTGTCCCCTGCCTATTCGACCTTGGCATTTGGTGGAAGGGGTTGTAGTAATCACTGATATTCTAGGCCAGTGAGAGCACAGGCCTCCCTCATGGTGTCAAGGTCAGCAGCCTCCAGGGGCCAGGGGTACCGCTCAGAGGGTTTCTCCAGTGCCTACACAAGTCCTGGTGCCAGGCACGTTTTGCTCCCAGATGCCACTGGGGGATTGGGGGGGAGGGGGCATGGGGTCAGATCAGAAAAGGCTCCTTTAGAGGTTCACGGACAGTTTAAATGACCAGTGCTCTGGTGGAGTCACTCTACGGACAAGACGAGGCTCGGGCCTGAGGACAGGGACCCTAGCAGCAGGGACCCTAGTGGAAGTGGGAGGCTCGGCAGTGGGGGCTGCAGGCAGCCTGGAGAAGGTAGAGGGCTTCTTGGGGGCTATGCAAACCTAGGGGTGTGGGGTAGTAGGATGTCAGCACCCCCAGCTCCCTGCCCAGAGACACTGTCACCAGGATTCCTGGTGGGTGGGGCTTGGGGAGAGGCTGGCAAGGTGGGTACAGGCCAAAGGGTGGGGCCTAGGAAAGCTGGGACTTGCTCAGTCAGCAACAGGGGGAACTGAGGAGGTCTGGGGGCCACTGGTGGGGCACAGCAGTGGTCAAATGAGACAAGGCTTGTGGGTCAGGGTCCCTAGTTCCACAGGACTTCCATCTGCTGGGGACTGAGAAGTGACGACACAGGTGCTCAGCATGGGGGTAAGGAGGCAGGCGGGTCTGGTGAGCGCTTAAGGGGTAGCGGCTTTAGGACATAGGGAGGTGACCACGAGCCAGTGACAGAGTTGGCAGGAGAAGGGAAGGCCGGGCTCCGGGCAGAAGGTCAGCTTGGGCAAGACTCAGGAAAGGCAGGGGTGGTCAGTAGGGCCGGGGCACCGACGGCCTGACGCCCAGGGGTATCAGGTGCATGTGGCAGTGGGTCCAGGAGATCCAGATGCAAAGGGCCGACACTATCCAAGTTGTGGCCTGGAGGCCTGGCCAAAGCGTGAAGCCTGGCCTTAGGAGGGGAGAGCCTCAGGAAAGAGCATCAGGGTGAGAGCCCACAGGCTCCATGCACCAACAAGAGATAAGAGTCAAATGTGGAAGGAGCCCTCTCCTAATCTCTCCTGCTCCCCCTCTCCTCTGGCCGCCTGCCCTTTGGTCCAGGCAGGGTAAAAAAAAAATGTAGGATGAAATGTAGGTTAGGTCCGTCTCCTCCCCTGCCTTACAAACCAGCCTATGGGGAGTCTGTACCCCAACACTCTCTCCCTCAAATGCCTTCTGCCAGCTCCAGCAGAGACAGACTTTCCTAGTTCCCTTAGCTGGCCCCAGGCATTCAGGGTGAGCTGCTGGGCCCCAGTCCACACGGAGCAGCCCCTGGCCCTTCCTCCTGATCTCTTGACCTGGGAGTCCAAGTTGGACAGGCTCCCAAATCTGGGCCTGCCATTGAATTTGTGGGGCTGCTGCTGACCTGGGCACTCATTTCCTTCCTTCAGTCTGCCAGTATCGCAAATATTTGTCAAGAGCCTCACAGTGGACAGAATGACCTTTACGGAACACAGGCTGCTTTTGTTAACACATTTCACCGAGGTCCACTGCGTGCCAGGGACTGCGGGGTCGGGGCGATCCAGCGGAGGGCGGAACAGAAACCCCTGTCCCAGGAGCCCAAGCCCCAGGGGTGCACAGGACCCACTGAGAAGGTGACCTCTGGGCAGAGGCCTCAAGCAGCTGAGGGACGGCTGGGCCAGATGGCCACCAGGTGAAGAGCCTTCTGGGCAGGACAATCCGGGTCAGAATTATGAAGTGGGAACGAGGAAAGACTAGCTGGGAGAAGTTAAGAGTGTGCCCAGGGCTACACTGTGAGACGGGGCCCAGCTTCCTGCCGGGGCAGGAGAGGCCAATGGGGGCTGAGCGGGGAGTGGGGGTGGGGCAGGATGTTGTTCCAGCACCGGCTGCTGTGAGGCAAGGCGAGGCCAGGCCGGGCAGGAAGGGCTCCCAGCCACCACTGGGTGACTGTGCAGTTTCCTGTGCCAGGCTCTGAGACAAGGGGCCTTATGGCTCAGAGGGAAAAGGCCCCAGTCAAGGGTTTCCTGTAAGTAGAGAGCCAAGGTGACCCGGGAGGTCACAGCTCCGCAACTGGACCTGTGGGGAATGGAGTCAGGGTTCCGGCACTTCTCTAGTAGCACCCCTTTCTCACCCTTCTCCTCTCCCTTTCCCGGGAGCTCCTGCAGGAAATCTCCTGGGTCCTTTCCTGGGCTGGTGTGTGTTTGGAAACAGAGCCGAGCTGGCTTCAGAATAAGAGGGGAAGGCGGCCATGACCGGAGAAAGGACTTGGAACCCAGGCCCTGACCCTGAGAAATCGAGATGTTGCCCAAGGGGCCCTTTCCTGTCCTCCTTCCCCCTCCAACCCTGAGCTCCTCAGTGGGCGGCCCAGGAAGGAGAAAGCTTCAGCCGCCTGCCTGCTCGGTTGGGGTGGACCCATCACCAGCCCCACCCAGGGATCCAAGTTTCTCTGTTTACGACTGTTTTCCTGGAACAGCTTGTTTTGATCCAGAGAAATCTGCTGACGCATTGCCTGCTCTCCTCCCTCTGGGTGGAGGTATTTTTAGCCTTATTTGTTGAAAAAAAAAAGGCAGAACCCAAGCCCCACATTTGTCCACCTCCCTGTGGAGACAACCTCCCCCCCCCCGCCCCACCCCCCACACAGGACAGAGATGTCCCTGTATGGCTTTCTACTGTTAAAAAACAAAATTCAACTGAGCAAGTTTAACGACCTAACTGGCTGGATTCAACGATTCAACGAGTTAGGCAGCATCCCATCTGATCCATAGAAAGGAACTCGAGGGAGCTGTGCAAAATAGAAGGGTTTTACAGGCCGAGATACCGTGTGACAAGGGGGTATTAGCGAAAGGAAATGGATTGTTTCAAGCAAGATCACCTTCCTTTGGGGGGAGAGCAAGGCAAGGCAGACTACCTCACTAGGGCTGATCTGGACATTCCTGATTGGTCTGAAGCTGCGGTTAAGTTAGGCATTAAATCTTGGTGGGGCTTAGCACACATGACTCCATTTTAGCTGGGTCGTTTATTTTTAACACTGTCTTCCTCTCCACCCTCCTCAAGGACATTCCTTTCCCAAACAAAACCGGCTGTGTGGAACCGGAGGCCCGGAGAGCTTCTACAAGAGGATCCTCTGAAACTGCCATTTCGTCCTTGAAAATAAAGCGGGTGGACAGAGCAGCTCCAGACACGAGGGCACAAAGAACGGCCTTATGTCCTTTTGCGATGGCGAATCCTAAGCCTCGTGGAACCCGAATGCTTTGTGTTGCTAATTCCCCCTACTCCTACCTTTCTGAAAAATAAAATCTAAAGACGTTTGTTTCTGGGATTTGGGAATCTGTGTGAATGAGGGCGATTCTTAGACCAGAAGTGGAGAAAAGCAAGCTAAGATTTCAGGCTGGGCCCAGGAAGCAACGACACAGCAGTGACTACCACCTCTCAGGCACCTTGTAGATAAATAAAGGGCTGACCCCACAGCCTGGTACTGTGACGCAGCAGGAAAGGAATCTGCTTGGTATTATTCACACTGTACAGCTTTCTAAAACATTCTGACTGGCAATTCTCTCTTCCCACGCTCTTCTCTCAGGCCGAGTCTCTCCAATCGACCCCTGGAAATGTTGCCAGGACAAGACTGCGGGGGCAGATCTCGACGAAAGGTGAGCTGCCAGAATCTTTCCCGGGCAGAGGAGCTCGGCTAAGCAGCCGTTGGGGAACAAGCCTGGGCTTGCCACAAACTCAGTCATCAATGCTGACGGTCACATGAGAGTCATGAGTTTTGCAAGAACCACAAGGAGGGGCCCATCTGCAGATGCCATCTCACTGAGGCTGGGGAAGAAATCTTCCCCAGTTTCCTCCCAGTTGCCAAAGGAGGCTGTCTCAGGGAATGTTTTGTTTGGGGCGCGGGTGGTTACCCTGGGAGGAGGCTTTCCGGGACAGAGTCGGTCTAAGGAGCCATCCTCGCTTGTGGTTAACCTGACCACACAGTCCTCCTTCCACTCTATATACTTCAGGGGGCAAGGTCTGAAAGGAGGGTACCGGGGGTCTCGAGCTGTGATTCTCCCTCACCCTGGCAACGAGATACCACCCGTCCCTTGCAAAAGCCTGACCCAGCGCTCAGGCCTGGGTCCCCCGGGCCTTGGCAGAGGGGATCATAAGTCCAGCGGGTTCTTTTGCCTCTGCTCTAGAAGACCCACGTCGGAGGCCTGCTCTATGTGGGCAGCCAGCAGGCAGTGACCCCAAGCCATCCAACAGGCTCCCTGGGCCCCATCACAGGCTGCAAACTACCCTGGATAAATGCAGTTTTTTCCCCAAAGTCTCCCTTCTTCCCCGCCTCCCAATCCAGAAGTAAAACGGGTTGAATTATCTGCATCCTTTTGGTCTTACAGCCACGCAGTTGTGTACTGTTTTCTGCACTGACAAGATTTTGATTTCATCATTTGGCAATTACTGATTTCCCCTTAATGCATTATGAAAAATCATTCAGTAGCCTATCCCAGGCGTGGTTTTCTTATGGAACACCTCAAACCGTCAGGCCCCTGGGGACAAAATAACAAAGCCGTAACACATTCCCTACAAGCCACCACGCAGGAACATCACGGGGCATTAACGTTTTAATCAACTTGTCCCCCAACCATTCCTAACACAACGACCCCACGGCGGGGTTTCTCAACCAGAGATGCTACAGGCGCAGCTCCGCGTGCGCTTCTGCCAGGCACGGCTGGTCGCCAACATGCGGGCAGCCCCCCGCACCCCTTAGAAATGTCCCGAGTTCGGCCGCCCGGGGCCTCCGGCCGCCCCGCCCCCACCCGCGCGCCTCGGCGCTGACGTCACCGGCGCTCACGCGGCCGAGCCGCCGCCCGAGGAGTCACGCGGCGGCGCTCCGCCGCCACCGCCCGAGGTGATGCGCCCTCTGCAGAGATCCCTCCGCGGCCGCCTGGAATTTTCCAGGCGCTCTGCCGGCCCTTCTTTCGGGCTTATGCGGGGCGGGGCGACCTAAGAAGACCCGGCGTTTGCTTTGGCCCCCTCGGGAATGCGGCCCCAGCCCGCCAACCCGCCCCCACTGCCCGGTCTTTCAGGGAACGGTGTTCCTACTCCCTCGTCCTCCGAAAAGAAAAAGGGGACTCTCCCCCGCGGAATCCTCTTCCCAAATATGACCTTGAAATCTATCTTCCGTGTCACGAGGCACTGCTAAAGGGGAGGCGGGGACAACTGAGGAATCCAGGTGGTGGACGCCCCGGGAGACCGAGACCCGCCTCCGAGTTGTCTCCCTGGGCAAGGTCAGGGAGGGACTTTTTTCCCCTCGCGTGGCGGTGGAGGAATCGTCCCGTTGAGCCGTGCCCCGAGTGATGCGGCCCGGGGCTATAAAAGCAAAAGTTGTGGCCTGTCCATCAGGAGTTAGCGACAGGGAGGGCCGCGGGCTTGGCTGTAGTTTTGGGGGGAGGAAGTGGCCAGCTCAGGGTCTCAGGGGGCAGATGGGGGAGATGACAGGCTTAGATGAGACTCGAGGGGGTTGGGGTAGGAGAATAAGAAAGGTTAAAGAGGAAACGAGATCCTGGGGGACCTATGGTGGGGAGAGCTGCGTTGAAGGTCCCCGCAGTGACCCAGGGGAGCACAGCCCTTTAGCCCTAGCTGTCGCTTCCTTCTGGAGAACGGGAACTTGGCCTCTAGGAGGGCACCGCTCCTGCGTGGGCCGAGCGAGCCCCGTGCCCTGGTTTGTGTGGGAGGAGGAAAGAAGTTAGAAGCAGGAGGAGAACAGGATCTCAACGCCCTTACTGGAGAGGAAGCGGAATTGGGCATTTGGCTCCCAGAGAATGATCAGGAAGGAAGGCAGTGGGGTGCAGGGCCCCAGGAGGGCTGGGAGGGCAGACCTCGAACTCGTCAATGTCAGCAGCCCCCTTTTTTTTCAGAGGGTTGTGAACCCGCGTGGGGATGAGGCCTGGTCTTGTGGATACTGAACTTAGCTTCGCGGGCCTGACAGCTCTGGCCCAGGGTGGTATGTAATTTTGGTTCGGCCTGGGACAGGGTCCAGGCCATGCCCAGCCTGGTGAAACCCAGGTCTGGGTGTGAGGTCAGACCCTTTGTCGGAGGTAAGGGTGGTCTCAGGAGTGACTGAGGAGGTAGGGTGCCATCGAAGCGGTTACTGGTGTGGCGCCTGACGCCTGACAGGCTGGGGCTGCTGAGGCAGGATATTTGTGTGTCTGGGGACAAAACTGACCCAAGCTTTATTTTCCAGGTGGCAGTGCTCCCCTTTGGACTTTTCCTCTAGGTTCCGTGCTAACTTCTTCTGTGAGCTCACTCTGCCCTTCCTCCTCCCTTTAACTCTCTCGAGGTTATCCATTCGTTTAAAACATTGCTTCTGGTAACCTGGTAAGCCTGGGAAAGTTGGCAACGGCCTTGAGAGTTCGGTTATGTCGGTAATCGTGGAGGAGGAGAGGCACGCCCTGCTGAGACTTGGGGTGGGGTGGGGTGGTCTTGCCTGCGGAGAGGGTGGGGACGGAATGTGTACCCTTGGGTGGCCCTGCAGCTATGGCACCAGCTGAAAGTTACGAAATGCCTCATGGACCATGGTTTGTTACTATAGTGTTCATCGTGGTGATCAGATGGCACCAGGAGAAATGGAGCCCATGGCCAGTGTGAGTCGTAGCAGTGCAGGAGGGGAGACCCTGAAGGAGAGAGCCCGCCTAAGTTGATGTCTGCAGATTGAATTTCCAGAGGCTTAGGAGGTGGAAGTTTCTCCAGTGTCCTGTTTCCAGGCCTTGCTCAGGAAGCCCTGTATGCAGGAGGCCACCATTTAAGGTTTTCAGATGAGCTCGCGAGGGGGCAATCATTCAAAGTCCAAAGCAGATGCATCGGGCCATCAGCAGATCTGTTGCTTTGAATGTTTGATCCCGGAGCACCAACCCCCAGGCACCCCTCCTTTTCCGGGGCGGAGGTTTTCAGATGCCGCGTCTTCTAAATTGAGCCTTCGGTCTTTGCTAGTTCTGTGCTACGAACATTGCTTCAAGAAGATTCTTAAGCTGTAGGACGTTGTAACGTGCCGCAACGCAGAGTCATGCCTTGTAGATGAATCTTGCGGATGGAGCCCGGTGACTCGTTCGCCTACCCACGCGCCTGCCTGCCTGCACATTGGTTGGAGGAATTAGTGTGATGGTCTAACCTGTGTCTGGGGAAAGTGTTCACGTTTGAAACGCCTTGAGCAAATACTTAAATGAAGCCTACTGGCAAACCGAAGCGGGTGGGGGTGTGGGGGGGTCGTTGTGTTATGCTACAGTCTCGGGGTGGGTACAAGTTGGTTGTGGCCAAGTTCTGTTAGAAATGGCAGGTCTTTGGGCATTCTGATTGCATCACAGATGACTAAGTGAGGGAAATGGTTGGGGGACTACCAGTGATCTTTGATGCTTCTATATATTTTTTCATGTGGATTTTGCTTGATTTCATTTGAAAGTAAACTTCAAATGGGAGGACCCAACTGAGGTGTGAGGGTTGGGGGGTGGCATTGGTTCTGGCAGGGGTGACAGTTGGAGTGGTACACGTTGGCATTGGTACTGGGAGGGGTAGGGGTGAGGAAAGGGAGAGGGTTGGGTTGATACCGTAAATGTTGCAGAGGGTAGGGGTGGTAGGGAATGGGGGTTGGAAGGGAATTCTGGCAAAAAGGGTAAAATTCTGGGGAAGGTAATCGACTCACAGAGAAAGAAGATACTAGTTAACGCTACTAAATTGTTAGTGCTAGTTACATTGTCTCTCAGAAAGCACAAAAGATTGCTTCAAAACTTTAGAAAGAAGCTAAAATTGTTTTGCCTTGCTGCAAGGTGGGAAAGAGGGAAGACAACTGAACATGAGTACAAGTCCCATGAAAGCTGGGTGGCAGGAGTCCCCATCGGCAGAGTGCTCACCAGCCTTTGCTCCTCCATGAGCTTTTTCAGTGGTTTATATGAAGGTGTGCGGGTGTTGGGGAGCTGTAAGTCTTAGGACTTTAAATGTGCAAATTGTGAGCTTTTAAAGTATTGAAGTTTAAAATGTTGGTGTGCACTTGAGATTAGATGTACTCTTTGGGGTTTGGAACGTTTCTATTTACTGAGATGTTGTGGTTGAAAATTCTGAGCAAAGTGAACGTGCAATGATAGGAATTTTATGTCTCAAACACATCTCTTGTCTTTGTGGTCCGTGTTAATAGCAGTAAAAATTTTTGCCATTAGTGTTTGTAACAGAATAACCTTTTTATGGTCACTGTAAAATTACTGTGATATATAGTAGCAAACAATCCATGTAGCCTTGCAAAGGTTGAGTGAATCGATTCCATCTTTAGTTTGAACATTTGTGCTTTTCAGATTGATCCAGTACTGGAGCAACTCTCAGCCAAAATCGGTTTGGGGAATAGGCAGAATGGTGGTGGGGGGAGCGGGGAGCCTTTACTAGATGTGGTCTGTTTTTAAAAATTCAGGGAAAGACAAGAAAACCGTTTATGATTACGTGTTTCTGAGCTGCATGCAGGGAGTTGGTAAAGTAATACCAGTAGCTCTTTCTCCTGTGCCTCTAACCTTAGATTTCACTAAAAATTTAAGATCCCCAATACCTTTTGCTTCTGGGATTTTTGTCTTCTGGGTTCTTGTTTAATGTTTAAAAATATGTTGGTGTCGTTCAGCTTTTCATCATGACTTGGGTATGATGTAATTCCTGTCCTCAGAATTTATTAGTCATGCACGTATGGGGAAGTGTGTTTGTTATGCTGTTGTGAAATGGAAGCTGTTACACTGGGTGGTTAAAGTACTTCTGTGTTGCTCTGTGCTGAGAACTAGTCTTCTGTTGCATCGTGTACATGATTACTAATCGTTTTCTTTACAGCACAAATAAAGGTTTGAGTTCTAAAACTCTTTAATTTGTATTGCTATCTTATGTTTTTCGACCTTTATCTTTTCTGTAAACAAGTTATCTTGTTGGATGTATCATCTTCTTATAGATTGAGGCCTAGATTTGCTGTTCAGTAGCTTTAAATAATTGAGGTCACTTAGTGGAGTGTGTAGTAACTTCAAATAAAACAAGTATGTCCTCAACGGTCTGCAGCCTGGTGGACAGGAATGGGGGCTCAGCTCACCGTAGGGAGTGTCTAATGGTCGTGCAAACTGATGCTGAACCACCCAGCCGGTGAAGGTCAGTGTCAAGGTCCTGGGCGAGTACTTTAATATCCTGGAACTTTAACTGGTTAGATTTCCAAATGGTATCATTGGAAAGGGGACCTATCATTCCCTTTGCTGAAGGGAGACCGTCTGAAGAATACAACAGACGCGTGTTCTGTGTTTTCTGTACTTGTGGTTTGGGGGAGCTGGAATGTATTTTGGACTCGAATCTAAACACAATTCTCATCTTTAGTACCAAAGACTTTGGTTTGGCTTTATTGGTAAGTGACATGAGTTTGGGCTCGATTGTGCACCTGCTCTGCGGAGCAGGCCAAGGTTAAACAGAGAGTGTGAGCAGAAGCTCTTGGAATCCATAGTTCGTCTCATGTGTCTAAATTGACTCTGTCCTGGGTGGGGAAGTGGCAGGAGGCTCATCCTGGGAGCAAAGTCCTCACGCTGCTGTTGTGTATTTACTCTTGGGCCCAAAGGTTTGCCTCGCAGGAGGCAAAACTTTGGGCTCAGGATAGAAACCCTTGCCAACCTCCGTTAAGGCTTTAGTTTGCAAGGGAGCCGAAAGGGAAGTGTACCTTGGAAGGGGAGAGGAGATGGGACAGGCTAGGTCTGTGACCAAAACAAAGCGGTGGGAGAGCGTGGCCTAGAGAATTCCTCCAAGAGCAGGCATGGGATTGGCTATGGTCCTCCCTCCTTGTGTCTAGATGGCCTGCGTCTAGGGTCCTGGTAAACCCTCATGTGTCTGCTACTGAGAAACTGGAGATGGGTGCTGGGGAGGAGGAAGTGGCCGGGCAGGGGTGGGGGGTGTGGGACAGGCTAAAGGCTCTGCTGAGAGTGGGCACGGCTGTGTGCAAGTTTCAGGATCCTTTCCCTGCTCGCCTCTCTGGTCCTTCATCCCTGTAGAACAATCTAGGTCTCCTTTCCTATCTTACCCCTTCCCTTCTCTTTGCTTTTTACCCCAGCCCTCCTCCAGCTGCCCTGCCCTCTTTTCAGAACTAGTTTCTCCTTGTTTTTTATATGCTGACTACAAAACTCTTGCTTCCAACCTTGAAGGTAACTGCTATAAATGTTTTTCTAAATGGCAGTGTTTCCTAGCAACTATGTTGGTTGACAAAGGATTTCCATAAGGGTGTGATTGGCACCCAATGGTTGGTATTGGCAGACAGCAGGCAGCTGAAACTCAGGCCCCCTAGCCTCCACCCAATCCAGGGGCTCCTGAGATGGTCTGTGAAAAAGGAGCCTTCTACCTGTTCTTCACCCACAATGATTCTCCCATCAAGTGAGTGGGCTGCAGGTGTGAATGACCGTGTTGATGATTTTTGCTAATCATTTTGCCTTCTCGTGCATAGCTCTGAACTCGGCCTTCTCTCTGAACTCGCACAGGCAGTGGATGACACGATGAAATTCATTAAGTAGAAAATGGTGATCTGGTGCAAGATGAAAGTAATGGGGGCATAAGGATAGCAAAAGTTGCGTTTGGAAGTTCATTTAAAAAGGAAAATAGCCTAAGAGTAAATATGGGTTGAGGCCTCTCTGTGCCCAGGTTGGGCATAGTCAGAACTGCCTAAGTGGCTCTCCTTACAAAAGGGATCAGACGCTAACCACCACCTCTTCCACTCTGCCGGCTGCCCTTGGTTTGTCTTCCTGACCTTGGACATTAAGGGACTTGTAGGACCTCTTATGCAGCTCTGTGTGGCTGAGTGTCTGGAGGAAATGTTAACCTCTGGTCTGCTCTCTATTGTGTGGTGCTGATACTAAATGAAATGCAAACAGGCTTACAGATACTTGTATGTTTTAAGTGTTCGTATTTAACACAGACTGCACCCCTGCAGTCTGGGAGTGGGCAGAGGAAGGTAGCAAAATAACAAAAAATAAAAAGATGCAAAGGTGTATGTCCCTGGGGGTGTGGCCTTGACCTTGCTCTTGTGGGTGTCCTCTCTGCCACCTTCTGGCCTGCTGGGTAAGGACACTGCCTGCTCTCTGCTGCAGGCCCCTCAGCTCTGTGCCGCCTTCCCTCTCTTTTAAATACCTCTTAACTGAGTTCTCACGTATAAAAAAGGTTTATCATGAGGCTTACAAATAAGACAGAAAAACCAAAATCCTCAGTAATTTACTGTTATTGGTATGTTTGCTTCTAGAGTGTTTTTTTCTTCCTATGCATAAGATATGATTTTTTTTGTTACAAAAATGGGATTATGCTGTAAATTGCTTTGCAACTCCTTTCACTTAATACATAGTGAACATCTTTTCCTGTCATTTAAAGCATCTTTTGTGGTGATGTAATCCATCATATGGCTATATCAGTTTAAACAATCTAAGTTAGATGATCTTATTTTCCAGGTTGTTTTTTTTTTTTTTTTTTTTTCTCTTAGGAAGTACAGCTATGATGACCTTCCCTGTGGCTCACACTTGATCACATCTGATATTCTTTCTTTGGGGTATATGAATATATGAAATGCCTATGTCAAACTTAAGATTTTCGTTCATTTATAGTGCTAAATAGCCCTTCCGGAGGGACTTTGTAAATTAATGTTCTCATAATTGAGGTAAACCTGGCTTTGTCTTCCCTTTTCTACAGTATTCCAAGGTATCACTATATTAAAAACCTTATATCTTTACCGCTACTGAGACAGAATATCTGTGGATTGGCCATTTGCAGTGGTGTGTGTGTGGGGAGGGGTTACTTGAGCTTACTAATTGCTCATTTTCCTATTGGTTGTTTTGTAGAAACACATATTAAGGATATTAACAATCTATGTTCAACGTAAATGCTTTCCCCGGTTTTTAGATTACCTTTTCATTTTGTGTATTGTGTTTCAGACATACGAAAGAGTGGCACCATTTTTCTGAGGTCCTTTTGCTATAGTTTCTGCACTCGGTGTTCTGCTTAGATCTCTCCCACCCCAAAAGTATATAAATATTAATCTGGATTTTCTTGTGACACTTACGGCTTAATTTTTTACGCTTAAACATGTACCACAACTGGAGTTTATTGTGCAGCCAGTGGGGGGTAGGGGCTGATGTCTCTCAGAGCCCCCCAGAGCTTGCTCCCCTCCTGGTGTCCCCCGCCCTGTGGCTACATGATTGAGTGGAAGAGTCGCGGCTGTCACAATAGGACAGTTCACTGGAGAAGACCTTGGAGACAGGCAGGTATTGTCTTCTAGTGGGGGCCTCCGTGATGGAGGTTGCATTACCGCATCCTAACTGTTTTGGACCTATGGCAACGCCAGCCCCGGGGGCAGGTGTCCAAAGCAGGTGCCGAAGGATGGATCTGGGTTTTCCCCGACCTGGCCACTTAGAAGATTTATGCACTAGAGAAAGTCACTGAACCCCACCCGCCGAGCCTGTTTCCCTCCTCTGTGAAATGGCGCCAGGTGAACGTGTGTCCTGGGCACACGGCTACTCTTCATCGAGCGTTTGCAGTGCCACCTTCCTCTCATTATCCAGCCTCCTGTCCAACCACTACCTCCTGGTTCCCCCTCCCTGCCCGCCTTGCTCTGAGCCTTTGATGACAATCAGTGTGCATATTCTGGTCTGCTCTGGTTTTGCATTTCTGTTTTCATTTGCATTTCCCTGTATCAGTGGAGTTCACAAACACGTTGGACGTGGCTTTTTCTCAGGGTTGTTAATTCTTCCGTAAGAATGCTATGGATGGGCTTCTAGAGGTCTGTGAGTGTTCAGAAACGGTGTGTATTTTATATATATACACACATATATATATTGTGTGTGTGTGAAAAGCATAAGCTTGCCGAAGAGGCCCATGACCTCAAAAAAAGATCAAATGAAAAACTGCATTATTGTATCCCGTGGTGCTTATACTATAGGATGTCTCCTCCGTCTCCTAAGTAGTAAGCAGTGTCTTGACTATTTTAGGTTGTGCCTGCTGTGAGCGTCTCTGTGAGTGTGGTGTGTGTGTGGCGATGCCTGCTCGGTGAGTATGCACAGTTTCACGGACTCGGATACTCTGCTGAAAGCTTACACTTCCTCTTGTGAGTATCTCCATTTCCCTGCGTATTTGGTGACATCAGATATTTTCAATTTTTCTTATTACAACTTTTTTTTTAGTTGTGGTAAAATACAACATAAAATTTATCATCTTAATCATTTTTAAGTGTACAGTTCAGTAGCGTGATGTATTGTTGTGCAACCAATCTCCAGGGCGTTTTCATCTGGCAAAACTGAAACTCTGTGCCTGCTAAACTCCCCATTCCCTTCTCCCTCCCTCCCCTGGCAACCACCCTTCTCTGTTTCTGGGAGTTTGACCTTTCTAGGTACCTCATGTTAAACAGAATCATACGGTACTTGCCTTTGGTGACTGGCTTATTTTACTTGGCATAATATCCTCAAGGTTCATCTGTGTTATATGTGTCAAAATTCTCTTCCTTTTTACAAGAGCTGAAATGGGCACCTGGTTGGCTCAGTCATTGGAGCGTGCAACTTTTGATCTGAGGTCTATGAGCTCGAGCCCCATGTTGGGTGTGGAGTTTACTTTAAAAAAATAAAAGAGCCGGAACGTTCCATCAGATGTATGTAACACATTTTGTTTACCGCTGGTCAATTAATACCTGGGTCGCATCCACCTTTTGGTTGTTGTGAACGATGCTGCTGGGAACGTGGGTGTGCAAATACCTTTCGAAACCCTGCTTTTATTTCTTTGGGAGATACACCCAGAAGTGGGACTGCTGGATCATATGGTAATTCTACTTTTAATTTTTTGAAGAACCTCCATACTGTTTTCCACCGTGGTTGCACCAGTTTGCATTCCCACCGGTCTGCAAGAATCCCAGTTTTCCACATGGTCCCCAATACTTGCTATTTTCTGTTGTTTTATATAGCAGCCACCCTATTGGGTGTGAGGTGATGTTTCGTTGTGGTTTTGATTTGCATTTGCCTAATAATTAGTAATGTTGAGCATCTTTTCATAAGATTCTTGGCCATTTGAATGTCTTGTTTGGGGAAACATCTTTTCAAGTCCTTCGCCCATTTTAAAATCTGGGTCATTTTTTATTGTTATTGACTTGTAGTTCTTAAACTATATTTTGAATAATAACCCTTTATCAGATAGATGACTTAGAAATATTTTCTCCCATTGTGTGGGCTGCCTTTTCAGTCTGTTGATCGCGTCCTTTGATGCCCAGGAGTTTTTAACCCTCATGTAGTCCAGTGTATCTATTTTTTTACCTTCGTCACCTGTGCCTTTGGTGCCACGTCCGAGAAGTCATTGCCAAGTCCAGTGTCATGAAGTATTTATTGCTACTATTAAAAGGGCTTTGGTAGTCTTGATCCATGTTTTTGAACTTACTGGTTAGTCCGTTTTACCATTTGGTTTACCATCTGCCTTTTACCTCTTTGCCCGCTTACTGTGTGAAATGCCTTACTGAGTTCTATAATGGTCGTAGATTCTTTGTTCCGTTCAGAAGGTAAGCGTTTGCCAGTTATGAGTGTCAAACGTACTCCTTTTTCCCCTTCTGTTGTTGGTACAAAAAGTATCTATCACACAAGGACTTTTAAAACATCCTTCTACCAAGTCTAATAATAATTAGTAAGTCTGTTCATTTTGCTTCTGATTACGTTTTCTTCAGTAGCTAAATGTCTGTGTACTCTTACAGTTTCCTGAGTAGTCTTCACCTTATGAATCCAATTTAGGGGTGAGTCTAAATTGATGAGTTATACTCATAAAGTGGAAATGTCAAACTTTTACTGACTGAATTCTACTTTGCTTTGCTCCAGGTCAGTATTAGTGCCTTGCAATTAATTATCTGCCTGAATCTGTTTCTGGAATTTTTAGCCACTAGTTTCTGTTGTTTCTAGCCAAATACAGCAAATTTTAATGACCATCACTGTTACTATGTTTGAAAACCTAGTATGTGGAGGCTATGCTGCTCCCTTTAAGGCAAGTGTATTCTCTCCTTGTTGGAACTTGAGTACACAGAACTGGGTTAATCTTTGGTTTGTGACATGACATGGCTCTCTTTTATTTGCTTCCTTGGTGTTTTTAATAATGTGGTAAGCATTTCTGAGACTTGTGTTCAGTGTCAAACCTAGGACGTTAGACAGTAGCTTTTTCTACCCGGGTGGTCATCTTCTCCCCCTGCCCCCATCTCTAGGCCAATGTAATCACCATCCCGAATACTGGATTTATCTTTACTTGCTTTCTTTTCATATAACTTAAAAAAAAAAAAAAAAAAAATCCACCTAAGTGTGTTTGTTAAGGAAGCTCCAGGCATTCACAGCCCCTCCAGGACAGCACAGCACAGCAGCTGTGCCATCTGGGATTCTCCATCTTGTCAGGTGGGTTGAGACTTTCTGCTGCCAAAGTAGAGTAATGTGCTATGGAATTGAGTTAAAACTGATCGCTCTCTACAACTGCTTGTCGGTACCAGAATTGAGCATCAGATAGTGTCTGACTTATTTAGACCTAGCAAGACTCTGAGTCCACTTCTGGCGTTCTTTCTCCTAAGCAGGCTGAAAAACCAACTATTCTAGGACAGCAGTTGTGACATCGGCCGAAAGTGGCTTTTAATTATATCTTATTTGTTTGGTCTTGTTGAAATCTTCTTACCTGGCATCTGTCTGTCAGCATTTCTAATCCCAAGTGGAAAAGGCGTGCATCCGGGTGGGGCACAGTCTGCTCCCTCTGCTGCCTGCCTGCCGCACCCAGCCTTAGCTGGTTCCCCCTTTAAGTACGCGCTTCCCCTCAGAGGCCCCCCGAGGGCCAGGAGCACAGATGTGAGCCCTGCTCTGTCTCTTACTCTACTAATAGGGTCATGGGGAGCTTCACGCTGGGAACCACAAGGCCCAGATCTATCCCCGGCAGCCTTATTCTTGCCCCCTTCGCTTCTGGGGTAAGTGGTAGCTGTCCCCTTGACTCCTCTGTCGATGTAACAGCTGTGGGACCAGCTGTCTGTGTGTCAGAGCGAGGCCCTGCCTCTGCCTCCTGCTGACCCCAAGGGCAGAGGCTCTGCCGGTTTTCTTCCAGTTTGTTTCAAGATATAAAAAATGTTCAGAGTGATATGTGCACATATAAAAAATTCAAACCCTGTAAAGGGGATGTAGCGACATCCTTCTCTAACCCCAGCCTCCCTTCCCACAGAGGCAGCAGTTGTGGCCAGTCGCTTGCATTTCTTTCTGGATAATCCTGTGTACCTATTTCACTACAGAGGCCCCGGCACACCACATCCGGTCTCGCACTTTGGACTGTTCAGTTAACGGTACATCTAGGAGCTCACCGCTTGTCCTTTTTGGCCTACCTTGGGCTTTTCGAAACACATCTGTGTGGTAGTCAGTGTTTAAATTTACCCATTTTCCCTTGTGAGGAGCAATTAGATTGTTTCTAGCAATTTTTACGGTGTATAAGGCTATACTGAGTATCTGCCTATGTGGTTGTTTGTGTATATGGGCAACTGTGCCTTTGGGGGAAGGTTTCTGGGTCTTGGTCTGTGTGTCTTTCTGAATATGATGGGTGCTGCCAGCCCACGCTCGCCGTAGCTCCATTCTTCTGCTTCACGTTTTCCCGCACTTCACCAACACCGTTCTTAAACTTGGTTACTTGTCAATGTGAGAAGTAAAAATAGCATTTCATTGTAGTTTTGAGTTCTATTTCTATTGGGCTGCGTACTTACAGATTCTTCAAGAGCTTTTCATATATTGAAGAAATTAACCCTTTGTCACTGATGCGGCAAATACTTGCCTGTTTGTCGTTGATCTGGCTTTTGTGTTTCATGCTAGAATGTTGCTGTTCAGAGTTTTAAATACACTTATGTATCAATGTTTTCTTTTAGGGCTTCTGGGTTTTATGACTCAGGTTGTGAAGTGCCCCCCAACCCCCGCCCCATTCCAGACGCAGTGGTTCCCTGCAGCCCGGCCTTGGCCGTTTGGGGTTTTATCTTTGCTGAGTAGAAGGTAAACCCCAGTGTCGCCGTGGTTCAGTTTCCACTTTGTGATTCTGTAAAGCTGAGTGAACACTTTGTTGGCCGACGTGTGTGACTGTTTGTGCCTCAGTTATGTGTTCATCTCCTGAGAACTCTTCACTGGAGGACGTTTACCCTCGAATGACTACAAAACATTGTTTAAGTTTGTAGTTTGCCCTTTTTTCCTTTTTTTTAAGTTGACGCGCGATGCTGCCGCGTTGCTTTCAAGTTATAATTTGCCTTTTAAATTTACTTGTTGCATCTTGCCAGTGGTTTTCAGTTTTGTTGTCAAGTCTGTTATTTTGATCGTGGTTTCATACTTTGATGTGCTGCTGTATTTCCCACTGGCTTCCTTGTGCTTTCATTTTTGACATTTGACATAACTCTTTAATCCGTCTAGAAGTCGTGTTGGTGTTTGTACAGTGTGAGGTAAGAATCCAATTAGTTCAAGATGGCTGATTTCCCCAGCGCCGCTTCCTGGATGATGCCTTCTCTACTGATCTGAAGCTTGTTAGTTATGTACTAAGTACCTTTAATGTAATTGAGTATGTTTCTGAACTTTCTAGTTTGTTCCGCCGATCTATCTTTCCTCCGCCAGTCCAGTGTTTTCATTATATTAGCTTTATCACATCTGATTGTAAAAGGTGGTAATACAAGCCCCTGGCATTCTTTTTTAAGGTACTCTGATTTTTACTGGAATTGCATTATGTTTATCGATATGTTATGACGTTGAGACTTTCCATCTAGGAACAGGCCCTCCCTGTTCGTTTAGGATTGGATGATTTTCGTGTCCCTCAGAAATTTTAGCCCTCTCTTAGGCAAGTTATGGACATTTATGAAGTTCGCTCCTAGATATGTTATATTCTGTATTGTGGTTAGATATATTTTTCCATTAAAATTCCTGGTTGTGGTAGTATATGATAAGACTTGTTTTATAGGTATACATTATTTCGGACATAAATAGGCTGATTATTAAGGCCAATTGGAAGACAATATAGCATCCAGGCTAAAAGGGCTTTTGAGTCAGATGACTCTGCTCTCATGCTTGACTTGCCCCTTATTTATTTTCTGTGCCACGAGCTCTCTGCCTCAGTTTCTCCATTTGTAAGAAGGGATAATCATATTATCTACTAAGAAGTGGGATGAGGGTTTAATGAAATAAAGAGGCATCGTGCTCAGTGCTCTGCTGACACGGAGTGAGCACTGTTCTACTGGAGTTTCAGAGTAAGAGTCATCTTTAATGGTTCTGTCATCCATGTGATTCATTCCGTTTTTCATGCTTCTCTCCTGTCTTGCTGGCATTGGCTGTAATCACTAATGAGCTGTGAGCATCGTGGTCTTGTTCCCACCCAATCCGCTGGTGGGATCTGTCGGCGGATAGAGGGGTCAGGCTGGCCCTGGCAGGTGTGCACAAGCCCCAGCAGCACACTTCAGGCTGCCCGTTGGTTGTCATCCTGACGGTCCTCAGCTGGAGTGATCTGACAGACCTCTTCAAATTTTAATATTCACGTATTTGTTTTATCATGTATTTGAAAATTGCTGGTTTTCTATTTATGGTGGTAATACAACATTTCCTTTTAAGAGAAATATATTTGTTCTCTTTTTAATTGAAATGTCCCCCCACATACTGTAAGATTCATACTGTCAACGTGTACAATTCAGTGGGTTTTAGTGTGTTCACCGTGTTTTGCCAACCGTCACTGTCATCCCATTTCCAGGACTTTTTCATTTTCCCAAACAGAAGCCTGATCCCCATAAAACAGTAACTTCCCATCCCTCCCTCCCTCCTCTCGGTTCCCCCCCCACACTTTTTTTCCTGCATTTTCATTATTGTAACTGATCAAAGTCTGTTTGCAATAGATGTGAATGTGAGTTAAGTACATGTGACATTGATTTGGCAGAGGCAACCTAGTGATTGGCAAGAACACAGCACGAGCAGCTTCTGCAGGTTGGTGTTCCTCCTCCTGGTTCCTGATAACCTTTACTATACTCTCTGTCTATTTGCCTATTCTAGGTTCCTCCTACGAACGGAATCATACATTTGTCCTTTTGTGTCCGTCCTACTTCAGTTAGCACAGCGTTTGCAAGTTTCATTCACGTTGCAGCATGTAACAATACTCGATTCCTTTGTGAGGCTGAATACGCCCTTGGTGTGGCTACACCACATTTTGTTGATCCAGTCATTTGTTGGACATTTGGGTCGTTTCCACTCATTTGGCTATTATGAATAATACCTCTATGCACTTTTTATGTGAATTTGTTTTAAATTGTCTTTGGTGTGTGCCTCAGAGTGGAAGTGCTGGGTCAGATAACTCTGTGCTTAACTTTTTGAGGATCCGCAAAACTGTCTCCCAGTGTAGCTGCACCATTTTACATTCTCGCCATTAATTGATGAGGTTTCTGATTTCTCCACACCCTCAACCCTTGTTCTTATTTGGCTGTGTGTGTGTGTGTGTGTGTGTGTGTGTGTGTGTGTGTGGTTTTTATATAAGCTCTATGCCCAGTGTAGGATTTGAACTCCCAACCCGGGGTCGCATGCTCATCCACCCAAGCCAGCCAGGCACCCCTCTGGCTTTTTGATCATGGCCATCCTAATGGGTGTGACGTGGTATCTCCTGTGATTTTGATTTGCACTTCTCTCATGACTAACAGTGTCTAGCACCTTTCCATGTGCTTGTTGGCCATGTGTAGATCTTCTCTAGAGAACTGTCTATACTGATCTTTTGTCCCCTTTTTAATTGAGTGTTTATCTTTTCATTATTGAATTTTAAGAGTTCTTTGTGTATTCTGGATACTAGAGCCTTATCATGTTTTTCCCTTCTGGGGGTCGTGTTTCCACTTTCTTGGTAGTGTTCTTTGACATAAAATAAATTTATATGTCGAAAGTAACTTGATTTAAGGAAAAAAAAAAAAAAACTAGGACTGGTTATACGGCAAAAAATGTCCAGGTGTCGTGTGAATGATTAAGGTTTGGGGGCAGAGAAAAGAGTGTTCCGATCCTGTAGCGTGAAGTGGGTGAGCACTCCTTCCTGTGTGACGTCAGCGGGTTCCACCTGGTGCGTGTGCCGGGGTCGTCTCGTTGGAGTGCTTGGAAGGTTTGGTTTTGTTTTTTATGTCCAGTAATAGATAATGGATTTATTCAGATGTCTTTTCTGCATTCCCCACACCCCCCGCCCCCCGCCGCTGCCCCCCCAAGCATCGAGTTTTTCTCCTTTCATTCTCTCATGATTAATTACATCACGGAATATTATGGCCTCCTGTGGTTTCTGAAACACACCGGTCCCAAGCCTGGAGCTCTATTCCGCCAACACAGAAATGAATCAGAAGGTCCCCTTCAGCTTCAGGGCGTTGTCAGGCAGGCTTCCGTATCAGGACCTCAGGAAAGGCAGAGACGCTTTTAAGAGCAGCAGCAAAGAGCAAACCTCTGAGCTGGACAACTGACTTTCTGTTCCCTGCTTTGCCACCTAGCACGTGACGTTGGCCACATTTCTAAACTCCTTGAAGCCGGTTTCCTTAATAAAATGGGGACAAAAATAAAGTCAGAACATAACTCGTGGTTTGCGTGAGGCTGAGATGAGGGGTCACACGGCACAGGTGCTGGGAGTGAGGGGCCCTGCAGTTTCCGGTCCCTGTCAGCCTCCCCACTTTGCACAGTTGACTGGACACAGAGTGTTGGGTAATGCCGCCCGGGCTGCCACTTCCTTTTGGAGATTCCAAGTTCTTTGCGAACTTCCAATGTCTTCCTGAGTTATAGGCTAGTCCGTATTTCTCTTTCATTGTAAGTCAATTTGTTTGAATTAAGGTTTCTAAGAAAATTGCCTTCTTAAATACGTATTAGTGTAGAGCTTTTTTTTTTTTTTTTTTTTTGCATTTTAATATCCTTGTCAATGGTTTTTGGGGGTGGAAGGAAAAAAAATAGTTTTCACTTTTTATTCCTAGTTTATCTCTGACAGACTTTCGAGAAATCTATTTTACTGGTTTTTTCAAAGAAGCAGCTTTAGAGAGAATACCCAGTTCTGTTTTCATGTTGTAATTTATTAATTTCTGCTTTTACTTCATTAATTCTTGTGCTCTCCTTGGATGTTGTTTGTCCCTCTTTTTCCAGTCTTGCCTTACGTGCTTAGTGCGGAAGGCGGGGGAGGCAGAGCGCGGTCAGGGAGGCTGTGGCAGGAGGCGGTCCTGCTCTAGCCCCACTGTGACCACGGACAGAGCCCTCCAATGCTGACGCGTGGACCCTCCGTAAGGGAGGCAGCTGCTGCCCCCGCCCCGCTCCTGCTACCCCCGCCGCCAGAGGATGCGTGGAGGCCAGTTAGTGGCCAGGGCCCAGCGGGAGCATGGGGGGCGTTCTGCAGGGGGGAACGGCCACCTGCTGTTGCTTCGGTCCACAGTTCGGTTTCTAACGATCACTCCAACCAACAGCCTCCTCGGTGTCCAGATACTCGGCTGGTCTCCACAGACACAGGCAGGCGAGATGAAAGGCCTTGCCTTCCCGTGGTGCCCCCGTTCTCCTGGGGGACGGGTCTCCGATGGTGACTAGATAGATGGTGAGTGAACACGGTGCGGCAACAGCCACCGGGGATGGAGTGCAGCCTGAGGGTGAAGACAGAGCCCTAACCCAGGGGAGACCTTTGAGCTGTCGCTTGACAGGTAGGCGAGGCTGTAAGGAAGAGCATTCCTGGCTGAGAAAAGGGCGATAGCAAAGCCTCTGAGCTGTGAAGGAAGCTGGCTGGAGCTGGGAGTGCAGGTGGGGCTGGCCGGGCCACGGTGGGGACTCAGGAGGTGCCCCTTGGTGCACCCGAAGGCTCCCCGTCTGTATTTGGGAAAAGAGTTTATTGTCCTTATTTCCTATTTGCTTTTGCTTTTAGTTCTGATGTATCATTTGAACATAGTTATTTAAAGAGTGCGCTTTAAATTTCCCGAGGTTTCGGAAGGGTTGTGTTTTGTTGTTTTTAACTATTATAATCGATTTCTATTTTAATGAACGGTTACCTGAGGAAGTGCCCGGTACAGTTTCTGCCTTTTTGGATCTGTGGCTCCCTTTCTTCGCTGCTTAAGGTATGATTATTTTTATAAATGCTCCATGGCGTTTGAGAAAGTATTCTTTGTCACATTCCGTACGTTGGGTCCGTCCCTCTCGACGGTTTGGGGTCCAGTCCAAAGCCACGACGTCCCCATGTAATGCGAAGCGTGATTCCATTTTCCCCACCACTCGTGGTTCTCTCCGCTGCCCCCAAGACTGCTCACCGGTTTTGTTCTGTGTGTTTCGCTGCAGTGTATTTGGTGCGTGGAGTCCGGCCCTGCCGCGTGGAGTGCCGGGTGCTGACCGGGCAGACGGGAGCCCACCCCCTCCCCACCCCCACCTCACTGTCTCCTCCTTTGCGGGTTGAACGAAGTACCTGTGTGTTGGAATTTTCAACTGTTGAACCTTGAAACCATTTTTCCATCTCTCGTCTGTTTCCTGCCCGTGTCGTGTCTTCGTTGTATACAGTAGTGATCGGGAGCCATTTTGCTTCTTCCACTTCAGGCTACCTTGTAGACACAGTGACTCTGTTGAAATAATCCGCCTGTTCTGGCTGAGGCTCTCTGGGGTGTTCCAGGCTGTGAGCCTGCCACTGTCACCTCGTGGGCTTCTGCGTGGGCTGGTTCCAGCATTTTGTAATCCTGAATTACACGGGCACAGGCGTCTTTGGGCAAATCCTCTTTTATACCTCCAGGCTGCTCTTGGTTGTCCCCCCGGCCGGAGGCAAGGGGCGGGAATTGCTTGCTTCTCTTCGCTCACTGCCCTGGGTCCAGATGTTTGGAAAGGGCCGGTTATGCACTCCTGTTTTGCCCACTGCCCTGCCAACACAAGTTTTTCTGCTTTTGCCTGTGAGTGTGGAGTGCTTCCTTGAAGCCATTTTATTTTATTTTTATTTTATTTTTCCCTTGAAGCCATTTTAATTTTCACTGGGGACACGTTTCCTGTGTAGGTCACTCTCTGAGTTTCCTTAAGCAGACACCTTGAGGGTCTTGTCACTAACATGTTGAATTAATTCTTTGCTCATCTTACAGACTGTGTTTTGACTACCCCCCCATTTTTTAAGGACTTTTAAGGTCAGAGCTTTGTTCCTCCGTCAGGTTGGGACTTAGATGGCTATGCACGGTTCCTCTTTCCTGCTGCAGTAAGTAAGTGCCTGCCTTTTGTGGTGTGTTTGGGGGCTGAAGCCTGGAGAGAGGCCAGGAGGGGCGATGGGCAAGCGAGGAGGTGGGGGAGAGGTGAGGGAGATGGGTGAGGGGGATGGAAGTCTGGCTCTGAGCTCACCCAGTGGTCCCCAGACCTTGGTGTGTGTGTGTGTGTGTGTGTGTGTGTGTGTGTGTGTGAGAGAGAGAGAGAGAGAGACAAGACTGGCTGTGCTTACAGAACATCCGTCAGGACTAGTAGAGAGGACCCGTTTTCAGCCTGGCCTGGTGTGACCCTGAACAGGTCTCAGTCCTCTCTGAGCCTCACCTTCTCCTCTGGACTCCGCTGGAGAAGGGCTACTGGGCTCCTCCGGGCTGGTGAGAGGGGTCCAGGAGCCCTCCCCTCGTAAGAGGCCAGGACAGGACTCCTGGATGAGGACCGCAGAGCTTGGGGGTGCTCCCACTGGACCCGCCGTGGGCCCACAGGAGGCAGAGCCCAGCCTGGGAGCAGCAGGTGCTTGGGGCCCAGATGGGGAGGGTGGCCCAGGGCAGGTAAAGTGGCCCAGGGTCCAGGGTACGCTTCCTGTTCCTGTCTCTGGGGCCCTGGTGACTCAGACCGTCCTCTCGGGGAACTCAGACACGGGGCCAGAGGCTGGTGGGGACACTGTGCTTCTGACTTCATTTTCAAGCAGTGGCAGCTTCGCAGGAAGGACCCCACAGCCGGCACTGGTGGAGAGAGCGAGGACGGCAGGCCAGGCAGGTGGGCTAGACTGTGTGGCCCCACACAGCAGGGGCCCAGCAGATGCGGAGGACCACTGGCATTTGAGCTAGGCTGGGGTGCTTGAAATTTCCTCTAGTTCTTAGATTTCCTGTTCTGGATGAAAAACTTGAAAGTTTTGCCTTTAATTATAAAAGTCATCTGCATACAGTTAAAAATTCAAGCCATGGAAAAGGTATAAAATGAAAGTAAAATCCTTCTCCCCTCACTCATCCCAGCCCTACTGCAGAGAGGTGGCCTCTCCCATTTCTTAGGATCTTTTTGGAAATTTCCATCTACATACGAAGACATTGCCCTACAGTGAGCAGGACCATAACTTGTGGTTCAGTTTTCCGTCGGACTTTGTGAGCTCCTGCAGTTGGGATGTGCATCCAGCACAACAGGAAACATGTGTCCATGCGGCCAAGGGGACACGCGTCCCCCTGGCTGCACCTTTGACAGGGCTGTCAGGGCAGCGAGGGGGAACCTGGGAGGGAGAGGGGCCCGGAGCCGCCGCAGGTGTTTCTTTTACTGGACGCGGCCCATGGCCGCGTTCAGGTTTTGCTTTTCACCTTTGAGTCTGTGAGAAAACAAGCAGGAAAAAGCAAAAGGCGCTGGTGGTGGCACGCCCGGTGCTGCTGGGCCAGGGTTCGAGTCCCTGTGGCGTCTCTGCTTCCTTCCTGCTCCCCATTCCGGGCCCTTGCCCTCCGTGGTCCTGAGGAGAGACGTTGGGCTGAAGCACCCAGGGCCTCCCCCAGGAGTGCTCCCCTCCACGGTCTCCTCCATCGCCCCCTTGGAGGACCCGGGGCTGGGCTCTCAAGGGCTCTCCCCCTCCCTTGGGCCGTATGTAGATGAACTAGCCCCATCCGAACCAATCCTTCGAGAAGAAGAGGAGAGCTTGGGAGCTGTGAACCCCAAGGCCGAGGGTGTGTGTGCTCCCCGCCCGGTCTCCTCCATCTGAGGCTCCCAGGACCAACTCACCACCGCCCTCCACCTCCGAGGACCAGGATGGCTCTTCTGGGAAGGCTGAGGGGGTGAGGAGTTCTGGGCTGGCAGGTCAGGGTGTGGGGTGGCCCTGGGGGAGAAGAAGGCAGGGCCAACGCACACACGGGCCCTGGGGCAGGAAATGGGGCGGGAGGGGCCAGAATGGGCACCGAGGGATCTGAGACTGCACTCTCCAGGCTCCTGGGACCTGGATGGATCCCAGGAGACACCCCACCCCCACCACCGCCCCGCCTCCTGCCTGGGACCCAACAGGGACAGTATGCTGTGATCCTGAGCAAGCTCCACGCAAGCCCCAGCAGCGGCTGCCTCTGCCTCTCTCCAGCTTTGTCAGCCTCCCCATCCCTTCCCCGCATCCCAGAAAGAGGTCAGAGGATCACAATCCATTTCACTGGCCACAGTGCTGATGGCTGCCTTGTCTCCAGCCCAGCCCATGGTCACGCCATCAGTGCAGAGCCTGATTTGGGGCTCGATCCCCTGAACCTTGAGATCATGACCTGAGTCAAGATCAAGGGTCCGACGCTCAACCAACTGAGCCAGCCAGGCACCCTGACAAAACCTCTTTTAAGGGACTTCCAGGAAGCCTGGCTGGCTCAGTCAGCGGAGCATGTGACTCTTGATCTAAGGGCCATGAGTTCTAGCCCCATGTTGGGGGTAGAGTTTAGTTAATACAAAAAATAAAAAAAAAATAAGGGACCTTGGCTTGGGTCCTCCTAAAGGAGACTGATGGCCGCTTTGTCATCGTCTGCAATCCCTCAACCTCTTAGCAAATTTTGGTGACAGAAAATTGCCCTGTGGATCTGGTGTTTCTGGCTGAGGTGGTGAGAGGAGGCAGCAGGAAGCTGTGGTCTTGGCGGGTGGCCTGTGTGCATCCTTAGCAGCCAGGCCTGACACTAAGGTCACAATGTCCACCAAGGTGCCTGTCTATCTGAAGTGCGGCCACCACATGAGTCAGAAGAAGCCTTGGGACCTTTAGTCCTTGGACATGATCAACCAGCTGCTAGGGGCTGACAGGCTTATGCTCGTGCATAAGCAAAGGCGGGGAGGCCGGGAAGAAATGACAGAGAGGAGCCAACATGTCTCAAAGAGCATGGACCTGAGTGTGACCTAGCCTGTTTGAGACTCAGTTTCCCCATCTCTAAAACTGAGTCAATGGTACCTACCTTGCAGGGTTGTGGGGAAAACTAGGAATAACATTTATGAATTGCCACATGGAAGGTATTCAAAAATGGCTATGGACGTAAAGGAACTCGGAACTTGGGAACGAGACGACTGTAAAGCAGGAAAAGCAGGCTGGAATCAGCTGGGAACAGCTTTGCCTGCAAGGCTGAGCAGAGGCAGTGGGGAGCTGCAGATGAATTTTAAGCAGAAGAGACACATGATCAGATCCAGGTTCTAGAAGGGTCACCACCCAGGCCAATGAAAGACAGACCAAAGGTCAAAGCGGAGGAAGCCAGTGCAGGATGAGGAGGACTGGACGAGGCAGGGACAGTGAGAACAGAGGTGGGGAGAGTGTTAAGATGGGGCTTGGTGTCTGATTGGTACAGACCACGTGGGCAGCTGGAGGCAACTTCAAGCCTCAGTTTCCCCTTCTTCCATTCTCCACTGGTTCTTCATCCTTCTGACCCTGTGGATCCCAGACTCCCCCCTCACCCCCAGCCTCTCCTGCCTCCAGGTCCTGTGTCAGATTTCATCGTGGAGGCTGAATTTGACCAGGAGGCATTTTGCTTGGCTTTGTGGCCTTTTTTAAATGTTTAAAAATTTTTTATTGAGGACACACACACGCACAATGTAAAACCTGCCATTTAACCAGTTTTAAGTCTTTAATTCGATGGCATTAATGACATTCACAAAGTTGTGCAACCATCACCACTATTTCCAAATCTCTTTCATAGCCCCCGACAAGCCACATCCATTAGTTATTCCCATTTCCCCTCCCCCACAGCCCCTGGTGACCTCTACCCTACTTTCTGTTTCTATGAATCTGCCAATTCTAGATATTTCATATAAATAGAATCTAAAATAATTGTCCCAGGAAACTAAGGCAACACTGTATGTTAACTATACTGAAGTTAAATTTTTATATTCTTTTTTTTAAGGCAGGAGAGTTTTGGGTTTTTTTTAAATGTTTATTTTTGAGAGAGAGAGAGCATGAGCAGGACAGGGGCAGAGAGAGGGGAACAGAGGATCCAAAGCAGACTGTGCACTGACAGCAGCAAGCCCGATGTGGGGCTTGAACTCTGGAACTGCAAGATCATGATCTGAGCCTAAGTCAGACACTCAAGTGACTGAGCCACGCAGGTGCCCCGGAGTTAAAAATTTTTTTAAAGAAAAAAAACCCCTTATATATATTTTTAAAATATTTTATTTATTTTCAAGAGGTAGGGGAGGGGCACAGAGGAAGGGGGACAGAGCGTCCGAAGCAGGCTCTGCGCTGACACCTGCCTGCTGCGGGGCTAGAACTCACAAACTGTGAGATCATGCTCTGAACCGAAGTTGGATGCTCAATCGACTGAGCCACCCACGTGCCCCCCAAAGACCCTTAAATCTTAATGAAAGAAAGAAAAATAACTTCTTCTTTTCATTAATAAAAGTAAATAATAAATAAAATAAAATAAAAATTGTCCTTTGGGGTCTGACTTCCTCCACTTGGCGTGTTTTCAGGGTTCATCGATGCTGTAGCATGTGTCAATGCTTCTTTCTTTTTTATGTCCAAATAACACTGTAGGCAGGGGGTGGGGAGCTGAAGGGCCAGCACCTTCTTGCCTGCAAGGTCCCCCTTCAGCGCTTGGGTGGCTTGTCCCTTCGACCTTGGGAGACGAAGACAAGAAAAAAGGACACCCTCCTTAGAGCTTCACCCAGCTGGAAGGCCACACTTGACCTGGACCTGAGTTGAGGCCAGAGTAGCCAAGAAAGGGGGATGTGCTTTCCCCGGGTCCCCTGGAATTGTGCCCCCCATCCTCCCTGCATCACGCACCAGCCCAAAGGCCCTGGGAAGCCACTCCCGGTTGCTGTACTGGGCTGGAGAAAGGGAATCTGAAGGGACTAGGAGGCGGCTCCCACACGGGGGCGGGGCGGGGGCGGCAGGACTGTCCTTCATGCCCATCTCTGGGTCAGTTCTGCTCAGCCTAGCACAAGGCGGGGGCTCAGCGGCACTTACAGGAGTGAGATCGCAAGGACAAAGTGGCCTACGAAGGAGAGGTTTGAGGCTCACCCCCTCCCGGCACCATGCCCATTTCCAGAGCCTAAATTTGCCTCCTGCTTGAGTTGTGTCAGGATAGGAACCACACGGGGGCCATCAGCCATGCCATCCCTTGCTTGACTACTCCTGGTGGGTCTTCCCTCCTTGAAGGTACGTAGCTGTTCTGGCCCTGTCTTCCCTCCTCCACTGCTGGCAACCTCTGCAAGCTCCCATGCCTCCCCCTTTCAGGGCAGGGACTGGTCCCAAGGATTCCAGCCACTGTGCTGCCTGCCTCACAGTGCCAGCACCTCTCCCCAGCTCTGAGGCCCTGCTTCTTCCACCACCTCAAGAGCTTGTCTGTAATGCAGGGAACACTGTCACGCAGGCTGCTTGGCCAAACGTCAGAAGCCCTTCTCTAGCAGCCAAGATGTAGCTGCCCTTGGTCAGCATGATCCTCCATCACCTGGCTGGTCTACGTGATGGGCATCAAACCTGGTACCACCGGAGGGAAACTCTCCATGTCCAGAAGGAAGGAGGTCAGTCAGTCCTAGCCAGGTGCCTCATCCATCTATAGGACAGAAGAGAGCAGTTCAGCCTTCTGGGCCCCCACCCCCTTAGCCCTGAAAAGGCAAGAGACCAGAAATCTGACCCATCTACCCACTGACTAGATGTCTCCCCTCTTCTCATCTGGAGGTTGCTGTGGGTAGTGCTCGTACACAAGGTAGGTGATGTGCGTCGGGAAACACCTTACAGAGTAGGGCAGGTTGGGTGAGGTGGGGGGAGGGGGGGAGTTGCAAAGAATACGGATGATAAGCCAATTCTCCCTAGGCTTCATCTCCCCAAAGCTGAGCACCTGTTTTCTCAGCGTCTACAGACGGGCAGCAGCAAATGGCCAAGCCACCTCCAGACTCCAGGTCAAGAGCCTCCCTTTTCCATAAGTTTACAGCCAGGACAAACTGTTCACCCTGACACCTCAGTGTCGGGCACAGGGCCTGGCACTTGTCTCCTGCTTGAGTTGTGCTCAGTAAGTGTCTGTGGAATGAAGGAAGAAATGAATGTATAAATGAAACCAAGGCCACAGCTGCTGTGGGGTTTTAGGTGACTCTCTGAGAACGATCTCTCCCTTCTTTAGGCCGGGAAGACTCAGATAAATTTCTGGAACAAAGGAACAGAGTTCTGAGTGATTTATGTGCACTTTCATTTTATCCTAACAGCCCTCTGAGGTCAGATGTAGTATCTCTATCCTGCTGAAACTGAGGTTGGGAGAGACTGACACCCACAGTGTGACAGGGCCAAAATTAAACCTAGATCCATCGACTCCCAAGCCTATGTTCTTGTGATGCCACATGTTCTTGAATTAGAAACCTCAGGTAGCGATGAGATAGGGATGCAAGGCCAAGAACACAGGCCTACTGGGGGAATCCAAGCACTTGGGTCTTCTCTGCGCTTCATTTTTTCCCATCTGGGAAAGCTCTGTAAGGCATCCAATAGTGTTTGGAGACAGAGGGCTCTACTTCTGGCCACTACTGAGGACCTGAGTCAGATGTCAGCCCTGGGGAATTTCCCCACGGGTCCTGTCCACCAGGCAAACCCCAGATGAAGGCGGGCCGACCATGGGATGCGGGAGCGGGCTTTTCCACAGACACCAAGGGCCACGGTGCCAGCCACTCAAGATGAAACATTGTGCATGCTTTGGGGGCTTTGGGATACTTCTGGGGGTAGCAGGATCTCCACAGACTAGCACTCAACCAGACTCCACCATGGTAGAGTGATTAGTCAGCTCCTGGGTCTGTGTCTGAAGCAAAGAAACAACCAACTTAGCGACTGGCTTCCAAGGATGGATAGAAGAAAGGAGAACATTCCAGGCAGGGAGCAAAGCAGAAGCCAAGGCCAGGAACCCAGACTAATGGGTTACAAGACTGGAAAAGGGCTGGCCTCTGATATGTCTGCTTCTCCCATGTGTGAGGCTCAAGTGAGTTGTGTTTGAAGAATTACGAAAAAACGCTTGGATCGCAAGTCTAAACTCAACATGGTATATCTCTGTTTTTATTTATTAACAATGTTTTACTTATTCTGTGCCAGATACTGTTCCAAATGCTTTATAAATACATTGACTTACTCAATTCTCATAGGAGTAGGTTCTATTATCCCCATTCTCAGATGAGAAAGCTGAGGTACAGATTACGTGACTTGCCGATGGTCATAGAGATTGTAAGCCACGGAACTGCGATCTGAATTCAGTCTGGCTCCAAAGTCTGAACCATTATACCAGGCCAAGATAAAAGGTTTTCAACATTTAAAAGTCCTTCTGATACACGTTTTTCCTGGTTTTAGTTTTATGCAGGCATACCCAACACCATGCTAAGTGAGAGTTGTACCTATTTCCTGCAACCCTTCTAGAGAGTAATTATTGTTGCCCAGCTTCACAGAAGAGTTAGACCCTCAGGGTAAAATGTGAGCTGGGATTCAGGCCTGTTTTTGTTTTTGTTTCCCCCCTACAATCTATGACATAACTATTCTGCCATAAGGAGCCTCGTGGAGTATTTCTTTCCAACACAATACCCCAGTGCTGGATTAGGTCTGAGGGTTACAACGGAAAGGGGCTGCCAAGGTGGGGGTGGGCTGAAGGCCCTCTGGGACCCACAGTTCCTGGGCGTCCCACTCAGTCTGCCTCCTGCCCCCAGTCTAAATGAAAAGAGGGAGCCGAACTAAACATGCTGCTCCTTGTAGTTGAGGCCATCAGGGACCATGGCCACACCCGAAGCCCCGTGGTCGTTCTGTCCCTCTACGCATTTTTTCGAAGATTTTATTTTTAAGTAATCTCTACACCCAACATGGGGCTCGAGTTGACAACCTCAAGATCAAGGGTCACTCGCTCCTCTGACTCAGCCAGCCAGGCGCCCCTGTCCTGCGCACTCTTTGCTACCTCCTCTCTTTCTCTGCACCCTCACCCTATCTGTGCTTAAAACAGATGTCCACCTCGAAGGAGAAAACCGAGGTTCTAGCGGGCTACTCGTTGCTCCGAGGTCCCGAGAAATGGCTGGACTTCCGTGTGAGTGTTAGGCTAAGCGGCTCCCGTCACCTGCCGCATCCCACAAGCTGCAGAGAGCCCGCTTTCCAGCTCTGCCAAAAGAGCCTGATGCCGCCATCTTGGCACCGCCTCCGAGAGCCTTTGCCCGCCCTGGGGGGGTGCCCGCGCGTGCGCGGACCGCGGGGGGCGTGGCGAAGGGCGCGGGGGCGAGGCCTGAGGAGGCGCGGGGCAGTGACGCAACGCGCCCCTAGTGGCGGGTGTCTTCGCGCCTTCGCTCTGTAGCCTCTGGATTCCGTTTCCACGGTTACGGCGGCGCGAGGCTCGGTCCCAGGTAAGATCCGGGTGGAACGGAAACGTGATACTTGAGGGACCGAAGGCAGCAAGGCTTAGGGGAACGGGGAAGCGGGACCTGGGCTCGGGGTCGGGGGAGGTCTAACCTTTCGCCCCTGTGCGTGCCCCCACCGCGGGCTCTGGTTAGCTCTGCCCGGCGATTCCCCAAGGATGCTGTCCCGCCCACTAGTGTTCTTCTGCCCCACGAACTGTCCTGGACCCCCACAACCCCTCTTCCCGAGTCTCCCAGCTGCTGACCTCACTCTTCTCTGTCGCCAAGTCACTGACATGCAGCTGTTTGTCCGTGCCCGGGAGCTGCACACTCTTGAAGTGACCGGCCTGGAGACAGTTGCCCAGATCAAGGTAAAGGTGATAGTGTATCCCTGAGCTTCCCTAACCCATGTGCCCTGTGCCTGGCTTCCTGTGACTTCCCCGGAGAACACTCTTGACCCTCCCTTTCTTCCCTAGGCTCATGTGGCCTTCCTGGAGGGCCTCACCACTGAAGACAAAGTCGTGCTTCTGGCAGGTTCTCCCCTGCAGGATGAAGCCACCCTGGGTCAGTGTGGGGTAGAAGCCCTGGCAACCCTGGAAGTGGTTGGCCGAATGCTAGGAGGTGAGTCGGGCTGCAAGAGGCCAAAAGGTACCATGGGGTTCTTTATGATCCTTACACTGACTCACTTGGTTTGCCTTTCGCAGTGTCTAGCATATTTTGCCTTAATTTACCGTGTCTAAAAGTCGGCCGATTTTGTGTTAAAATACAGTATCTGGCTTTGCTTCAGCGATTGGGTAGATCTGGTGGCAGGGGGGGCTGTGTTCCCACATGCTAACAATCTGCCCCGGCTGAGTCGTGGCCGTGCCCTTTGGAAGGCTTTACAGTTTGCTACAGGTTCCATTCCTCCCTCCTCCACTCCTCGGAACCAATGTCAGTCACCATTTTACCTTCAGGCTTGTGGTGGTGTTTCTCTTACAGTAAAGAAAAGTGAACTCTGTTTTTGTACCCGTTTCTCTGTCAAAAGTGGGAAAACGAAAGATGGATCGAGAGCATCGCATGTTTCAAGAAAAGTGGGAACGAGCGTATTTCTTTGTGGAAGTTAAGAATAGCCCTGTGTGTTTAATATGTAACCAGACTTTGTCTGTGTCAAAAGAATACAACTTAAGACGCCATTACGAGACAAACCATAGTAAGCACTTTGACCGGTATACGGAAGAGATGCGTGATGAGAAACTTAATGAACTAAAGAAAGGACTAAACTTTCTTCAGCATCTGTCATCAAATACAAATAAACTAAGTGATGCTGCCGTGAAATGCAGTTATGTCATAAGTGAGAAAATTGCCCGGGCATCAAAACCTTTTACAGATGGTGAGTTTATAAAAGACTGTCTCTTGAGTGCTGCGGAAATCCTGTGTCCAGAGCAGAAACCAGCATTTGCCAACATAAGTCTAACTGGAAACACTGTTGCTCAGCGAGTAAAAGATATGGCTGAGAACCTACAGGACAAGTTGCGAGAAAAAGTGAAATCATTTGTGACATTTTCTATTGCAGTTGATGAGAGCACATACATAAATAATACGAGCCAGTTGATTATATTTATCCGGGGTGTTGATGAGAATTTTGACATCACTGAAGAACTTTTGGACATGGTGCCCATGACAGACCCAGCATCTGAGGATGACCTATTTTTGTATGTTGAGAAAAGTCTTGAAAAGTTTAATGTTGACTGGTCAAAACTAGTAAGTGTAACCACAGATGGTGCTCCTGCGATGGTCTGTGATCACACTGGACTTGTTGCAAAACTTAAGTCCAAGGTCAAAATGTTCTTCAAGGATGCAGAGCTTAAATCTATCCACTGCATTATTCACCAGGAATTGTTCTGTACTAAAAAGTTAAAGCTAGAACATGTCATGGATGTAGTGATTAACACAGTAGACTGGATACGCACCCGTGGCTCCAACCACAGGCAGTTCAGGGCTTTGCTTGAGGAACTGAATGCCCAATACGGGAATCTCCTTTACTATACAAAGGTAAGGTGGCTTAGTCGTGGCATGGTGCTGAAGAGATTTTTTGAATTGATAAAAGAGATAGATTTGTTCATGTCTTCCAAGGGCAAACCCCTTCCCCAGCTCACCAGTGAAGACTGGATCAGAGACCTGGCCTTTTTAGTTGACATTACAAACCATCTGAACACTTTGAATATCTCCCTTCAGAGACGTTCACAAGTAGTGACACAAATGTATGATTCAGTTTGCTCTTTCCTCGCAAAATTGAGTCTCTGGGAAGCTCATTTGGCTGCAAATAATCTGGCTCACTTTCCTACACTGAAATCAGTTTCCAGAAACGAACGTGATGGCTTAATCTACATCCCCAAAATTGTGGAGTTAAAGATGGAATTCCAAAAAAGGTTCTTTGATTTCAAACATTATGAAAATGAACTCGTACTGTTTAGCTCACCTTTCTCAATTAACATCGATTGCGTTAATGAAGAATTACAAATGGAAGTTATTGAACTGCAGTGTAATACGGTATTAAAAACTAAATATGATGACATTGGAATACCAGAATTCTACAAATACCTCAGCAAGAGTTACCCCAAATATAGAAAACATTGTGCAAAAATTCTGTCCATGTTCGGAAGCACCTATGTCTGTGAACAGCTGTTTTCTGTTATGAAATTGAGTAAAACTAAGTTTCGCTCCCAATTAAAGGATACAGGATTACACTCAGTTCTCCACATTGCGACTCGAAATATGAGACCAGACATTGACATCTTGGTGCAGAAAAAAAGGTGTCAGGTTTCTGGTTCCAAATCAAAGGAATAACAGATTATGAACAAAAATTTTCATAATTAAAAGATTTCTATTTTTCTTTTTTTTTTTTTTTAATTTTTTTTTTCAACGTTTTTTATTTATTTTTGAGACAGAGAGAGACAGAGCATGAGCGGGGGAGGGGCAGAGAGAGAGAGGGAGACACAGAATCGGAAACAGGCTCCAGGCTCCGAGCCATCAGCCCAGAGCCTGACACGGGGCTCGAACTCACGGACCGTGAGATCGTGACCTGGCTGAAGTCGGACGCTTAACCGACTGCGCCACCCAGGCGCCCCAAGATTTCTATTTTTCAACACGTATTTTTTAATTTTGTCTTTGAAACACCCAGTATTATAAACTTTATATGTTACACACTTGCAGTGTGGTTCGATTGCAAAAAAAAAAAAAAAGTTTAGGTTGTTTGTTTTTCCCTTGGCATTTGATTTTTCATATACTTGGGCCTGTTACGCTTGTCTAACTTACTTGGCTACCCAACTTTAGTTTGAGACTTCGGCCTGATGGAGCTGGTTGCCATACTTCGTGTTTGTTTTCCTACTTGTCTCAAGCCAGGGAAAAACCGTCACTTGCTGCCTCGAGCAAAATGCCTGAGCTGTAGACTTCTTACGCATCTTTGAGCCAGGTTGTGCTATTTATCAATTACTTGCTTCTCCGCTCCAAATTCATTCTTTGTTGTCTGCTCTCTAAAAATGGATCTGGGCCCTTTAAATATCTTTCCTCTGACAGCAGGCCTGATGTTAAGCTTTGTCAGTGGAGGGCACTGGAGACACGTTTCAAAAGGAAGGAGTTTTCCTTCCTGGTTTGCTCACTTGGCGGACTCCTGCAGTGCAGCTGATGTCTCCAGCACCAGTGTCCTGCAGGGCCCGCAGTCAGCAGCATCCCCTGGCTTATCCCTACAGGCAGTTGTATGATGCAGTCTTTCTGCTGAGACACTTCACCATGAACAGCCTTCCCCAGTACCCTAAAGGGGAGATTTCCAGCAAATTCTGCCAGTGTGGCACTGCAACAATTTCTCTGTGTTTCTTCTGTATCTATTCTGTATATCTGGATGTATCCAACATGGGCTGGATTTCAGCCCTCCAGTTGGGAGCCTCTTCCCTGGGCCTCTACTCAGCCCCTGAGATAGTTAGCAGCTGGCCCTTATCCCTGGTATTTCTTTAGAATTCTTACAAGACAATCCATAACTTTTATGTTAAATCGTGGTTTAAATTATCATGTGGCTTCTTCCGATTGGACCCTGACTGGCACAGGCCCTATTTCTTAGCTCTCTTGGGATTCCCCCAAAATGAGCATGTTTGGATTCTGGCAACAAGGAAGACAAATGTGCATGTACTCAAGCCTTCGCCTTTCCCTGAGTCAGCATGTCACTAGATGGAGAGGAGATGTCTCCAGGCCCCGTAGCATTTAATCAATCATGCAGACTGTTTTTATGTTTATAATAATTGGTTGTAACTCATCACTGTTGTACTTCAACTATAACCTAACTTGACAGCAGAAGAAAATGATTGGGCCAATGCAACAAATATTCGTCAAGAACATACCATGTGCAAGATCCTACTCTGGGTGCAAGCTGGTTCTGTCGTTCGTTCATTCCATGATCTTGAGCTGGTCACCTTGTCCCCCGAGCTTTACCTTCTTCACCCATAAAATGAGGCTGTTGCCACACGTATCAGTTATCTGTTAACCACATTCAAGTTACTTCAAAGTGTAGTGGCTTAAAACAATAAATATTCATTATCTCACTGGTTTCTGTAGGTCAGGAATCTGGGAGTAGCTTAGCTGGGTGGTTTCTCTTTTTTTAATGTTTGTTTGTTTATTTATTTATTTATTTATTTAGAGAGACAGAGAGCATAAGCAGGAGAGGGACAAAGAGAGAATCCCAAGCAGGCTCCATGCTGACAGCACAGAGCCTGATGTGGGGCTGGAACCCATGAACCATGAGATAATCATGACCTGAGCCGAAATCAAGAGTTGGACACTTAACCAACTGAGCCACCCAGACACCCCATCAGCTCAGTGTCTCTTAAAACGTTGTAGTCAAATTGTCAGCTGTACCTGCAGTCATCTGAAGGCTTTCCTGAGGCTAGAGGATCCCTATCTCTCATGACTTCTCCACGAAAGTCAGCTGCCGTGTTGTGAAAAGGCCTACGGAGAGGCCCGTGTGGTTGCAGTCAGATGTCTGTGGTGGCTATAGTCAACCTGAAGGCTCACCTGGGCCACATGTTCATGATGGATCATTCACAAGGCAGCCAGAGACCCCCGTGTAGCCTGGGGGCTCTCGGGGCTATAGATGACCTCTCCGGCACAGCGGTCTCAAGGTAGTTAACAACAGAATCTGACACAGCCCATGTCTCCCTCCTCTGACATTTCCTTTGCTTTCCTCTCACCACACTGGTGACTCTCAGCCTCCTTTATGGTTCTCGTTCACCTCCCAAATTCTAAACATTGAAGCTCCTCAGGGGTTCTTCTCCAATTATATTTCTTCTGTTGGTGCACATTCCCTGGGTCTCCTGGCTTTAAATTAGTATTAATATGCTCTTAACTCCCAAATTTTCACCTCCAGCCAGACCTCTCTTTCCTAAGTCCAAAATGGAGCTGCTGGTCTTTCCTCCAAATCTATACCTACTGCAGTTGGTAGCAATTCTGTCATTCGTGCAGCTCTGGCTAGAAAGCTTGGAACTATCCTTGGTTTTTGAAAATTGTCCACACTGGAAATTGTCCACTGGGTTTAGAGACTGGAATCCCTGGCGACCTTGGGGAGAGCCCTTTGGTGGCAACGTCAAATATGACAGTTCCAAAACCACTAGACCATTTATTCAATAGGCACTGACTGTGCCACAGCTGTTGGTGAGATTGTGTCGCTGGGATCGGGCAGGCGGGCAGGGTACTACGTAACCAGCAGCTAGCCTCCCACACCCCAGAAGGGAGCCCTGAAGGCCTCTGAGCAGTTACAATCAATAGCATAAGATTTAAGAACATAGCTCCTGGAGTCCTCAGAGCTTACTGATTTCTGTTTTATATACATTGGTATCAAGTAGGGTCTGATTTCTAGGATCAGAGCCACTAAAACAAGAAATTACCATGGGATAGCAGGCCTGCTGTAGGTGGGCAGTTGACTGTCTCACCCAAAAGAGGGAAACAGAAAAATTATTAAAAAACAGAGTTCATGGAGCTCCTGGGTGGCCCAGTTGGTTAAGCGTCCGACTTTGGTTCAGGTCATGATCTCACGGTCTGTGGATTCGAGCCTCGTGTCACACTCTGTGCTGATAGCACAGAGACTGGAGCCTGCTTTGGATCTGTGTCTCCCTCTCTCTCTGCCCCTCCCTTGCTCATGCTCCGTCTCTCCACACCCCCCCCCAAAAAATTTTTTTTAAAAAGCAAACAGTTCAAAAAGGCACAATTGTAGTGACCATTAAGTGTAGGACAGACAACTGGTACATTTCACCAGTTGGCAATGAAGTCAAATGCAGAGAGTCCACAAACACCCATAGGACTATCTGACCTGTCTCCTGACTTTATCACAGCCTCACTGTGTAACCTCTTGCAACTCTCTGGACTTGTCCTTAGTCTTTTAGTTTGTAAATTGTGAATACTAATCTCTGCCTTGCCTATTAGAAAAAAAATATGAGAAATACATTGTATAAATACAGTTAAGATGCAGTATAGGAGCGCCTGGGTGGTTCAGTTGGTTAAATGTCAGACTCTCGATTTCAGCTCAGGTCATGATCTCACGGTTCATGAGATTAGGCCCCACATCAAGCTCCATGCTGACAGCGCAGATCCTGCTTGGGATTCTCTGTCTCCCTGTCCCTGTCTGTCTCCCCCATTTGCGCTCGCTCTCACTCTCGTCCTCTCTCAAAATAAATAAATATACTTTTTAAAAATGCAGTATAAATACAGGGGTTATTATAAGATACTGGACAAAATATAGTCTGTGAGAAAGTGGAAATAACCTGGTGTTTATTGATCACCTTCTATGTGCCCGGTGCTGGCTGCTGTACAGGTATTATTAGGTTCAGTGTTAGAGATGAAAAACACAGAGTACAGAGAAATTAACTAGCTTCCCATTGCCAGGAAATGGCCACACTAAGTCTGCTCAAAAGACCAGAGGTAACCTCCATCTTCAGGCCCAGCTGGATCCAGCAACAAACGATAAAATTAATAAAACTTTATATCCTCGTATCAGCTTGCTCCGGCCGCCATCACAAAACACCACAGACTGAGTGGCTTAAATAACAGAAGTTTATTTTCTCACAGTTCTAGAGACTGGAAGTTCAAGAAAAGGTATTGGCCGGTGTATATTCTGAGGCCTCTCTCCTTGGCTTGCAGATGCTGCCCTCTTGATGCGTCCTTACATGGCCGTTCCTGGCAACCCCTCCACTTCTCGTAAGTCATGTTAGATTAGGGCCTCATCCTAATGGCTTCATTTTAACTTAGTCACCCCTTTAAAGAACTTACCTCCAAATACAGTGGCATTCTTAGGTACTGAGGATTAAGACTTCAACACATAAACTTGGGGATCAGGGACGGGGGCACAATTCAGTCTAAAAAGTACCACACTAACAGAAAGGCTCCTAGGTGTTTTATTCCCTTAAATCGTGAATGCTTTACAGATTTATGTCATAGTTCTCCTTGTCCTTCTGAACAATACAGTGACTTCCTTTCCTTTCAAATGTATATACAGTTCTCCCTTCAGTTTCATTTTCCCTTGTTTATTCTGACTCTGTTTTCAAACCTGCTTTTGAATTACCTTTCTAATTGTGTATTTTCAACCTTTTCAACTTTGTATAGTTTTGAAAGCAAACGTCTCTCTTCCCTGTGGATGCCTGAGTGTTTTCTGGAGTGGTGGGGAGGGATCTTGAGGGTACCCTTTGAAAATAAGATCTAGGGGTGCCTGGGTGCCTCAGTTGGTTAAGTGTCCAACCTCAGCTCAGGTCATGATCTCATGGTTCATGAATTCGAGCCCCGCATTGGGCTCTGTGTTGGTGCAGAGCCTGCTTCAGATCCTCTGTCTCCCTCTCTCTGCCCCTTCTCTGCTCATACTCTCTTTCTCTCAAAAAGAAATAAACATTTTTAAAAAGGTTGATTTACTTTGAGAGGGAGAGGGAGAGAGAGAGAATTCCAAGCAGGTTCTGTGCTGTCAGCACAGAGCCCAGTGTGGGGCCCAGTCTCCCAAATCGTGGGATCAGGACCTGAACTGAAATCAGGAGGTGGACGCTTAACTGACTAAGCCGCCCAGGTGCCCCTAAAAAGCTTTTTTTCTTATTGTTTAAATCTCTTTACAAGATAATTGGCTGTTTAAGGCAAAATAATGCATATTACAATAATGTAATGTATTATAACAAATGTATAAATAAAATATATGAAAATAATAGCACAAAGGCAGAGTGGGGCAAAACAGAAGCATAGTATTGTAAGGTTCTTATACATTCTGTGATATAATGTCTGTGATAAGTTTAAGATGTATACTGTAAACCCTAAGACAACCACAAAATTACATGACAAAGAGTTATAGCTAATAAGCCAAAAAAGGAGACAAAACAGAATCATAAAAACAATCTAGAAGAATACAATAAAGAGGATAAGGGAAACAATAGAGGGGACAAATAGAAAACAAGCAGCAAAATACTATCAACATTAAATGAAATGGTCCTAACACTCCAATTAAATGTGATGGATGAAAAAATCAATACCCGACCATATTCTGCCTATAAGAACCATACTTTTAAGAAACAAATAGGTTAAAAGTAAAGGAATGGGAAAAGATACACTAACAATAACAACAACAACAAAAGATGCTGCAGTGGCTCTAATAATACCAGACAAGTTAGGCATGCCTGGGTGGCTCAGTCGGCTAAGCATCCAACTTCAGCTCAGGTCATGATCTTGTCATTTGTGAGTTCAAGCCCCACATCAGGCTCTGTGATGACAGCTCAGAGCCTGGAGCCTGCTTCAGATTCTGTCTCCCTTTCTCTCTGCCCCTCTCCCATTCTCCCCCCACCCCTCTCTCTTTCTCTCTCAAAAATAAATATTAAAAATCGGGGTGCCTGGGTGGCTCAGTCAGTTGAGCATCTGACTTCAGCTCAGGTCATGATTTCACTGTCTGAGTTCGAGCCCCGCATTGGGTTCTGTGCTGACAGCTCAGAGCCTGGAGCCTGTTTCAGATTCTGTGTCTCCCTCTCCTTCTGCCCCTCTCCCACTCATTCTCTCTCTCCCTGTCAAAAATAAACATTAAAAAAATTTTTAATGAAAAAATAAATATTAAAAAAAAATTTTTTTAATACCAGACAAGTTAGGTTTCAAAACAAAGAATATTACCAGGGATAAACTGGGTCATTTCATAATGATAAAGGGGTCAATTCATAAAGAGGACAGAACCTTCCTAAATGCTTATACATCTAATAATAGAGCTTCAAATATACACGAAACAAAAACCGGCAGACCTGCAAGGAGAAATAGGCATAGTCAAGTAACCATCATAAATTTCAATATCGAATAGAACAATAATTGATAAAACAAGTAAACTGAAAATCAGTCAAGATACAGAAGATGTGAACATTACTATCAACCCACTTGACTCAATTGATATTTTTTGGACCTAACTGACATTTATAGAACACTCCACCCAACAACAGCAGAATAAACATTTTCTAGGACAGAAAATTTACCAAGATAGACCATTTTTAGGCCATAAAACAAGTCGCAATAAATGTGAAAGGAGTCAAAACATAGAAAGTATATTCTTTGACAACAATGGAATTAAATTAGAACACAAAGATCTCTGGAAAATCCCCAAATATTTGGGAACTAAATAACATACTTTATTATTTTTTTAAAGTAGGCTTTAAGCCCAATGTGGGGCTTGAACTCACAATCCCGAGATCAAGAGTCTCATGCTATACCAGCTGAGCCAGCCAGATGCCCCTAAATAACATACTTTAAAATACCCCATAGATCAGAGAAGGAATCAAAAGGGAAATTAGAAAGTATCCTGAACCAAATGAGAATAAAAAAACACAACATATGGAAATTTATGGGATGCAGGTAAGCAGTACTTAGAGGGACATTTATACACTAAACGTCTATATTAAAAAAAAGACCAGGGCGCCTTCTAACTAAGTCAAGGTTGCAGGATATAAAATCCATACACAGAAATCATAGTATTTCTATATACTGTCAATGAACCATTGGAAATTTTATTGTATTTATTTTTTTTTTAATTTAAGTAATCTCTACATCCAGCACAGGGCTTGAACTCACAACCCCAAGATCAAGAGTCACATGCTTTCCCAACTAAGCCAGCCAGGCACCTCAACTATTTCATTTTTTAAGTGCTATTGCAAATGGTTTTGTCTTTTAAAATTTTTAATTTCCAGGGTGCCTGGCTGGCTCAGTTGTTAGAGCACGTGACTCTTAAATTTTTTTTTTTTCAACGTTTTTTATTTATTTTTGGGACAGAGAGAGACAGAGCATGAACGGGGGAGGGGCAGAGAGAGAGAGGGAGACACAGAATCGGAAACAGGCTCCAGGCTCCGAGCCGTCAGCCCAGAGCCTGACACGGGGCTCGAACTCACGGACCGCGAGATCGTGACCTGGCTGAAGTCGACGCTTAACCGACTGCGCCACCCAGGCGCCCCGAGCACGTGACTCTTGATCTCAGGGTCATGAGTTTGAGCCCCACATTGGGTGTAGAGAGTACTTAAAAATACACTTTTAAAGGGGTGCCTCGGTGGCTCAGTTGGTTAAGTGTCTGACTTCAGCTCAGGTCATGATCTCGCAGTCTGTGAGTTCAAGCCCCAAGTTGGGCTCTGTGCTGACAGCTCGGAGCCTGAAGTCTGCTTTGGACTCTCTCTCCTTCCCTCTTTGTCTGCCTCTCCCCCACTCACACTCTGTCTCTCCCTCTCTCAAAAGTAAATATTTAAAAAACTTTTTAAATACACTTTAATAAATAAGTAAATAAATAAATAGTGAAATAGCTAGGGATGAATTTGAAAAATGGCAAGACCCTTACTCTGAAAATAATAAAAAATTATTGAGAGAAATTAAGGGATTTAAAAAATGAAGATATACTGTCTCAATATTGAGATGAGGTATGACGAACTCAATATTGTGAAGATGTCAGTCTTTCCCAAGTGAACTGTAGATTCAGTGCAATACCAGCCCAAATCCCAGGCTTTTAAATAAAGATTGACAAGCTAATTCAAAAATTCATGTGAAAACGCAAAGGACCTAGAAGAGTCAAAAACAACTTTGGAAAATCATAAAGCTAGAAGACTTGAACTACCTGACTTACACAACCAAGACTTAGAAGGTTAGATCAATCCAGGCCGTGTGATGTTAGTGTAAACAGGGACAGATACATCAATGAAACAGAATAGGGAGTCTAGAAAATATACCCACACATATATAGTTAATTGATATTTGACAAAAGTGCAAAGGCAATTCAGTGGAGAAGCAATAGTTTTTCCAACAAGTAATGCTGGAACAAGTAGACATCCATATGCAAAAATACGAACTTCAGTCCAAACATCTCATCTTATACCAAAATTAACTCAAAATGGATCATAGACCTAAGTGTACAACTTAAAGCTATAAAACTACTAGAAGAAAATTCAAGAGAAAAATCTCTGTGGTCTTGGAGTAGGCAAAGATCTCTTAGAAATGACAACAAAAACGGGTGACTGGGTGGCTCGCTTGGTTAAGCGTCCAACTTCAGCTCAGGTCATGATCTCGCGGTTCGTGAATTCGAGCCCTGCGTTGGGCTCTGTGCTGACCGCTCAGAGCCTGGAGCCTGCTTCAGATTCTGTGTCTCCCCCTCTCTCTCTCCCCTTCCCCTACTCACACTTTGTCTCTGTCTCTCTTTCTCTCTCTCTCTCAAAAATAAACATTTTAAAAAATAAAAAAAAAAATTTTTTAATGACAACAAAAACACAATCCATGAAAGAAAAAAATGACCATTTGGACTTCATCAAAATCAACACTTCTACTGTTTGTAAAACATTGTTAAGAGAAGAAAAAGACAAGCCACAGACTAGGAGAAAATACTTACAAATCAAATATCTAATAAAGGACTTGTATCCAGAGTGTATAACAAATTCTCAAAACTCTTTATGAAGTCACTATGCCTGTGTCTTGAGTTTATCAGTTTAAATGTTGCTGCAGGCTTCTGACAATAGACAGAATTAGAGCCTGCATGTTTCTAGAATCTGAGAAGGGGCTCAGCATCCACACCCTTCTTGGAATTATGGGATCACTGATCCTACAACCTTAAATAGAATTATCTTGTCCTTCAGAGTCACAGGTGGTCTCCTGCTGTGATCTCTATTATTAGAGGTGATGGTCTCAGCTCATATTCCGTCTAGCTATTCCTTCGAGCCCTGGAGAATGTGTTGCTGTCCCCCTCAAACACTTCCGAGTGGCTTTTCATTCACCCTGAGTTGGGGGCACCCAGGCCAACAGTGAACTCTATACCAATACCTGACTCCAGACAGAGCCCGTGTCTAAGAAGACCCAGTTCTGTTTCTAGAGAAAATAACTGATTCCCACCCAGCACTGGGCCCTGTGAGATACCCTTGACCATCTTTCATAGATACCTGCCTCTCATTTCAAGTCAGTCTTGTACAATCAGCTAGATATCCGTGGACGACACTCTGCAGCTCAATATAAGATGATCCTAACACGTCTGCAAACCACACATACCTCTTGAAATCCTGAAAGCCAGGGGCGCCTGGGTGGCTCAGTTGGCTAGGCATCCGACTTTGGCTCAGGTCACCATCTCACAGTTGGTGAGTTCTAGCTCCGTATGAGGTGAGCTCGAGCCCTGCTCCAGACTCCGCATTCTCTCTCCCTCTCACTCTGCCCCTCTCTCTCTCTCTCTCTCTCTCTCTCTCTCTCTCTCTCAAAAAAAAAAGTCATAGAGATGAAAAAATACAGCATGAGGAATATACTCAATAACATTGTAATAACATTAATGGTGAGAGATAGTGACTACACATCACAGTGAGCACTGAGAATTGTATAAAATTGCCAAGTCACTATGTTGTACACCTGAAACTAATATAATATTGTATGTCAACTAAACTTCAATTAAAAAAAAAAAAAAGAAATCCTTGAAAGCCAGAAGAGAACCCCTAAATTTATACCACCGGGTGGCAAAGTCAGCCTAGAAGGCAAAGGGTGAAGAACACTACAAACCTTTCAGAGGAACTGCACAAAGACACAGGATAGTGACCTCTGGAGGATGGGGAAGAACTAGAAAACTGCTGACCTTCACCCTGTGACTTGCTGCTCTCCAGGAAGGGTCTACTTCTGTGCGTCTTCCCTTGTCCCATTAACGTGAGTGTCTCATACAGGGATAGTGACCAGTTATAACACTTGTCAAGGGCTCATTATGCCCTAATGAATAGGGACAAATAGATGTATAGTCTCTCTATACAGGGGTAGAGAAACCAGCCCCCTGAGACCAAGGTAGAAAATCAGTTACATGATCAGTGGTAACTGCATACCTGTTCAAACAGCTGAAGTAAAAATGGTGACAATACCAAATGCTGAGGAGGATAGAAAGAAACTGCATTTCTTGTGCATTGTTGGTGAAAATATAAATGGTTTAGCTACTCTGGAAAACTATCTGGCAGTTTCTGTTGACCTAAACATACGCTTATCATACAACCCAGCAATCGCACTCCTGGGCACTTATTCCAGAGAAGTGAAAACATATGTCTACTCAGAATATGTGCGTGAATGTTCATAGCAGCTTATTTGTAATAGCCAATATTTGGAAATAATTTCAGTGTCTTTCGATGAATGAATGGTGTGGCCACACCCTGGAATATTACTCAGCACTAAAAAGGAACAAAACATCTTGAATGGATCTCAAAGCAATTATGCTGATGAAAAAAAAAAAAAGCTAATCTCAAAAAGTTACATACTTGATGACTCCCTTTATATATCACTCATGAAATGACAAAATTATAGAGATGGAGAACAGATTTAGTAGTTGCCAGGGGTTAGAGACAAGGGTGCATCTGATAGGATCTCTGTAATGATGGAACAGTTCTGTATTTTGATGGTGATGGTGGTTACATAAATGTACACATGACATCAATTACACAGTGTTACACAACGCACATACAAATGAGTGTGTATAAAACCATTAAAATCTGAATCAGGTCTCTGGATTGCACCAAGGCAAGTCTCTTGGTTTTCACAATATACTTGTAATGAACTGAATGTTTGTGACTCTCCAAGTCCTATGTTGAAATCCTAGCCCCCAGTGGGATATTTGGGAGAGAATTAGCTCATAAGAGTGGAGCCCTCATGAGGCAGATTAGCTCCATTATAAAAGGAACTACGAAAGGCTCCCTTGCTCTCTTTCCACCATGTGAGGACCCAGTGAGAAGTTGGCAAGCCGCGACCCAGAAGAGGGCTCTCACCAAAACCGACCGTCCTGGCGCCCAGATCTCAGACTTCAGTCTCCAACACTGAGAAAGAAATGTCTGCTGTTTAAGCCATGCAGTCTGTGGTATTCTGTGGTATTGTAGCAGCCTATGAAATAATAGCAAATATATTGGTCTCTGCCCCAGTTCCTGACACAGGGCTCCTAAACTCCTATAACTTCCTAAGTGATAAGAGCATTAGGAGCATCCTTTATTCTGACGTTTGGTTTTGGACCTGTTTCTGACACAGAGCTCTGAAATCCCTTGGAATTTCCTGGGTGATAGGAGTGTCTTGTTTTTTTTGTTTTTGTTTTTTTAAGTTTATTTATTTTTGAGCAAAAGGGAGAGAGTGGGAGAGGGGGAGGGAGAGAGAGAGAGAGAGAGAGAGGATCCCAAGCAAGCCCCACACTGTCAGCGTGGAGCCAGACGCAGACCTGAAACTCCTGAACTGTGAGATCATGACCTGAGCCGAAATCAAGAGTCTGGTGCTTAACCGACTGACCCACCCAGGCGCGCTGAGTGTCTTTTGTTCTAATGGGACGACTCTTGATGGGCTCCTGTGCATCTTCAGGATGGAGGCTCTTCATTAAAAGCTTGAGGAAGCCTGACAATTCCACAGCCTCATCTCGCAGCCTCATTTGCTCCCCATCCCTCTGTGAGCTAATGCTTGGCCTGACACCTCCTGAGACAGAGACAAAAGAATGTCCAGGAGAGAGGTGTCCGCGGGCTGCAGAGGCTCCTGTGACCAGGAAGCAGACCTGGTAGAGGGATGTGTGTTCTAGGACCTCACCGGAAGCCATGAAATATGTAGTGTCCTTCTAGTTGAAAATGCCCAACCCCTGGCCATTCCTGCCCACAGATGACCATCTCCTAATAAGAATTGCCAGAAGAATCCGGGAACACGGGAAGAACTCAGCAGGGCTCAGCAGGAAAATGGAAGAGCACTAGAACCAGAAACACAGGGGCGCCCGGGTGGCTCAGTAGGTTAAGTGTCTCTTGACTCCAGCTCGGGTCGTGATCTTGTGGTTCATGGGTTTGAGCCCCACATCAGGCTCTCTGCTGTCAGCATGGAGCCTGCTTCAGAACCTCTGTCTCCCTCTCTCTGCCCCTCCCCACCATTCAAAAATAAACATTAAAAGAAGAAGAAGAAGAACCAGAGACACCATGCAAAAATGAGGCCCACGAAACAGAGCAAGCTGCAGAAAAGGCCCCTGTTGGCCACACACTGAGTCTGTGCCCTGCAAGCCCTCCAGTTACGGAGCATGGGAAACGAGTCACAGTCAAGTGAGACTGCGGTCCTCACCTTTGCATCAGTGCTGAGCGGGGCAGAGAACTTGCTTGCCCTTCCCTCCCTTCAGCCCCTATAGATCACCTGTTTCCTGAACTCACACTGAACTTCAACACCCAGACTTCCTGGGGCCTGTCTCTCTCCCAGTCTTCTTATCCCTTGACTGTCACATTTGCATTTCTTTTGGCCTGGTCTGACTGTTTTGCTTTGACCTTGACCCTGCCCTTTCCCTTCCAGCTTCATGGTGGTCTGATGAGTGTAGTGTTCGGACAACTTGGAAATAGCTCCCTGGAATCCCCAGTGAAACCGTGTGGTCTCTTGCAGTTCTGGTATATTCCACAGCATGAGTACATCACAGTAAACTACCCATTTTTAAGCACTTGTTCAACCAGTTTAACAAGCATTCCCTGTTTATTTTACAATATAAATCACTTAGCTAAGTGGTATGAGAAGGCCGGTCTGGGAAGGAAGGCATGCCTGGGGGTAGCAGGGCCTCAGGGTGGAGGGCCATGGAGAACAGGGTCCAGCCAAGCCAGAACAGAGACTGCCTCTGGGTTTTTTAGTTACATGATCCAGCAAATGCCTATTTTTACTTCTGTCCTTTTCCGGTGGGGTGGGAGTTTCAGGTGAAACTGAAGGAGGTCTGCTAGACCTAGACCTTGGCCTAGCACACTCACGCTGACGTGCCTTGGCCGGGCAGCTTGAGGCAAGTAATAAAGGGATCTGGCCATGATTCTTGAGGGCCGATAAAAGACCAGCCGTAGACCTGGCCCGACTCTGAGGAGCAGGAAATCTGAATTCTAGACCTGCCGCTTTCACATCCTCTGAGGGGCCTTGAGCCAGGCCCCACTCTGTTTGCCCTGCCACCCACTCTGCTCCCAGCCTGGCTGGGGAAAGGCTGAGGGGGTGAAGGTCCCCAAGGAGCAGGTGTCCCCTCCCCGCACTGCTTGCCTGCACCAGAGGCACCAGCGCCTTAGGGACTGTGTGCTCCTCAAAGGGACTCCCAAGGAGTCCTAGGACTGGGACACAGGCCGCCTACAGTTCCGGGCTCCACCTCTGGGCAGTGCCCGATGTAGTCGGGGCTGCGGCACGAGTACTTCCCGTTCCCGCATCAAGCGTGTTTCCAGCTCCGGCATTCTGGAAAGACCAGACTTCCCCTCTTTGCAGCAAAGAGATGCTCCTCCTTGGACCCCACTCTGCAGGGCGCAGGAGGTTCACAGCCTGGACCCTTCCTGTCTCTCGGGACTGGAACTCAAGCCACAGGTCTGGCTGTGGCCTCCCAGCTTCTAGCTTAGCTTTGCACAAGGCTCGAGCCAGGACACTCCACCTCTGCCTGGCTCAGCCCTACACTCCTCTCCATGGGCCTCAGTGTCACCCTGGTCAGGATTCTGCATGGAGAAATGTCATCCCACCGGGGCGTCTGAGTGGCTCAGTCGGTTAAGCAGCCGACTCTTAATTTCTGCTCAAGTCATGATCTCTCCATTAGTGGGATCAAGCCCCGAGTTGGGCTCTATGCTGACTACATGGAACCTGCTTGGGATTCTCACTCCCTCTCTCTGCCCCTCCCCCACTGGTGCTTTCTCTCCCTCCCTCTCCCTGTCTCTCCCTGTCTCTCTCTGTCTCTCTCTGTCTCTCTCTGTCTCTCTCTGTCTCTAAAATAAATAAATAAAAAAGAAATGTCATCCCACCCCCACATCAAGTCCTCTGCCTGGAGTGTTCTTCCCCACTCATCTGCCACCTCATCCTTCAGTCCTAATTAAAGCCCCACCCCTGTGCTCGCGACTGTCTCCCTGACGCAAGTTCCCGGTGCACCGGGTGGCTCAGCAGCCGTTTGGCACGGCCCACATGGCACTGCAGCTATTTATAGATGTGACAACTCTCCCCACGGAGGCATCTTAAAGCAAGTTCCAGAAATATGCTTAGAAAGGTAGAGAAGCCTGGAGAAACACAGGGCTGCTGCTTTGTGTGTGTGTGTGTTTTCACTTTTTGCTTTATACATTTCATTGCTTATAAAATGTATAAATATTACAAGGCTGTAAATATTACAGCCTTTTGTTTTAATTTTTTTAAATTTATTTATTTTGAGAGAGGGAGAGCACAAAAGGGAGAGGGGCAGAGAGAGGGAATCCCAAGCAGGCTCCGCACCATCAGCACAGAGCCAGATGCGGGGCTGTGTTTCACAAACTGAGAGATCAGGACCCGAGCAGAGAGCAAGGGTCAGATGCTCTACCCACTGAGATAATCAGGCGTCCCTGTTTGAAATTTTTATAACAAAATTTTTAATACCTTTCTATGTAAAGTCTCACACATTTCTATTTTTATTTTTTAATATTTATTTTAAAATTTTTATTTTTATATTACATTTTTAATGTTTATTTTTGAGAGATTGAGTGGGAGAGAGGGAGAGTGCGAGCAGGCAGGGGCACAGAGAGAGGGAGACACAGGATCTGAAGCAGGCTCCAGGCTCTGAGCTGTCAGCACAGAGCCCAACGCGGGGCTCGAACTCACAAACCGTGAGATCATGACCTGAGCCAAAGTCAGACTCAACGACTGAGCCACCCAGGTGCGCCACACCCCATCCAATCTTTCTTTTTTAGGTCTATCTATCTATCTATCTATTTATTTTTATTACATTTATTCATTTTTGAGAAACAGAGAGAGACAGAGCACAAGCAGGGGAGGGGCAGAGAGAGAGGGAGACACAGAATCCGAAGCAGGCCCCAGGCTCCGAGCTGTCAGCACAGAGCCCGACACAGGGCTCAAACTCACAAACCTCGAGATCATGACCTAAACCAAAGTCAGATGCACAACTGACTGAGCCACCCAGGCACCCCTATTTATTTGTGAGAGAGAGAGAGAGAGAGAGAGAGTGCATGACCATGGGAGGGGCAGAGAGAGCGAGAGAGAGAATCCCATAGCACAGATTCTGATGCAGGGCTCAATCTCACCAACTGGGAAATCATGACCTGAGCCCAAATCAAGAGTTAGGAGCTCAACCGACTGAGCCATCCTGGTGCCCCAGCAGCTTGCTTTTTCTCGTTCAAAAATAAGATTGGAGGGGAGCCTGGGTGGCTCCATCAGTTAAGTGACTCTTGATTTGGGCTCAGGTCACGATCTCATGGTTTGTGAGTTCAAGCCCACATTGGGTCCACGCCGATGATGTGGAGCCTGCTTTGGGTTCTCTCTCTCTCCCTCTCTCTGCCCCTCCCCTGCTTGTGCTCTCTCTCTCTCTCTCTCAAAAAATAAACTTTAAAAGAAAAGAAAAAGCAAGCTGCAAAACAGTATCTTCAGTATAATACCTTTTATGAAAAAAATCTCATAACTGCTAAAATAATACATTTCTATTTATATGTATATACTATATATACACATATATTAAATAGAATATGTACATATATATACATATATTAAGTATACATATTTTACAACAAGAGGGGCACGGCTCAGTCAAATGTCCGACTTCAGCTCAGGTCATGACCTCACAGTTCATGGGTTCAAGCCCGGCTGAACAGGGCTGCGCTGACAGCTCAGAGACTGGAGCCTGCTTTCGGATTCTGTGTCTCCTTCTCTCTCTGCCCCTCCCCCTCTCACACTCTGTCTCTCTCTCTCAAAAATAAATAAACATTTTTAAAAATTTTACTGGGGCGCCTGGGTGGCTCGGTCGGTTAAGCGTCCAACTTCGGCTCAGGTCATGATCTCAGGGTCCGTGAGTTCGAGCCCCGCGTCGGGCTCTGTGCTGAGAGCTCAGAGCCTGGAGCCTGTTTCAGATTCTGTGTCTCCCTCTCTCTCTGCCCCTCCCCTATTCATGCTCTGTCTCTCTCTGTCTCAAAAACAAATAAACGTTAAAAAAAAAAAAAATTCTACTTTTACAATAAGAAAGTATTCATGTACTTAATATTTCTAAATAAATAACAATAATAAATCATAGGGTGGAGCCAGGAAGCCCGAGGTAGGAAAGGCAGTGTTTCAGGTGAGCCCATGACATATTTTTCCTGCAACAAAGTTTCATCGGCTCTGGCCGCTGAGTCCGGATGGACATCTTGATGGGCCAGTCTCCCAAAGTGTCACAGTATATAATTTCCAAAGCTAAAGGCATGGCCCTCCTTAACATAGAGTGTTGTCAGCGATTACCGAATGCCTTACGGAGGGTACCAGTAAGGTGGGAAGAACTAACTCAAAGAGAACATCAAAAAAGTTAAATTAAGTTCAGTGAAACTAAAAAGCCGAGCACGAGGCTACTAAGCTACAAGCACAGCTGCCAATGACCTACAGGTACTGAAACCACTGCCTGCAGAGCCGACTTTTCTATCCGGCAGAAATTCTCGATACCTTATCAATCTGCTTGAGCTGGGACTGGCAGTCATCCTTTTGCCCTATTTCCAAATTTTGAAGAATTATTTCTTAACAGAGGAGTGTGTTACTTAACCTCTTCTCAGAATCTTCTCTGCTGATCCCGACCTAGAGTTATTAGTCTGAGCTGGGGGGGAAGCGGACTGACCACACTCGGTGGCAGCATTCTGAGCTCTGAGGACACAACCCTGGGGCCAGGTGCCATCAGCGTCCTCCTCTAGAGGCCTGAGCTGGGCCTCAGGGAGCAGGAATGAGTCGGCTCTCTCCTTCAGGTCAGGGAGTCCTGCGGCAGGGCCCTTCCACCCACGTCTTCAAGGTGAGATCTGAGGGCTGAGGGCTGAGCCGAGATGTAAGGAGAGCTGGAGTTCACCAGGACTGGGGAGGACAAACGCGAGCCAGGAGCGGCAGGAGGAGCTGAGCGGGGGAGGGGCAGCCTAAAGGGCTCCTGAAGGGCCTGGCATAACCACAGACAAGCCCGAGTGTATTCAGGAAGGCCAAGGGTGGGACAATACCAAAGACTGGTTTAGCAAGAGCTTCCTAAAGGCAGATGATGTGGGGAGGAGGTCCGGGATACCCCAGAGAATCCAGAGAGGCTCAGTCCTGGGGAGGCGCCCTGGGTGCTGTGGGTGCTGGGCAGGGGGAAACAGAGGAGGCAGCCTCAGCAGGAGTCCAGGCCCTTGCGAGGGAGTAGGGAGGAAGGATGGGAAGGGAACATCAGGCTGAGCGAGCGAGGACAGAGGCACTGTCCCACCGTCTTCTTCCTGGGGGACCCCTAGAATGAGACTTCTTTTGGCTCCTCTGTCTTCCTCTCTCTCTCTCTCCCCCCCTCCCCAACTTGAACGCGTGCGCGCTCGCTCTCAAAAATAGTAAACATTAAAAAAAAGAAAAGAAAGAAAGAAAATAATGAGACCTGGCCACAGGGTCCTTTCCACCATCCTTTGAGCCCTGAGCCCCAACCCGGGTCCCGTTTCTGCGCCTTTTTTGGATCCGGGGCCACCATACCCGCCCAGGCACTATCAAAGCACCAAGCTGAGCCACATCGATGGGAAAAGCGGTTCCCAAAAGTTGAGGCGGAGACAGACCCCCGCACCCAGAGTTCCCTCCTTCCCGCGAGGCTCCTCTTTCCCAGCCCTGCTGAGGGCCACCCCACTCCCCCGAACTGCCCACCCCCAAATGACACTCGCGGATGAGGGGACCTCGCGGATCCGACGCAGCCCACCCCCAGCCTGTTGGGCGGTGGGGCTCAGTCCGGTGACTCCCAGGAGCCCCGGGCGTCTGATTACTAGGACGGTCACGTGAGGTGCGGCGCGTACTGAGTCATCCTGTTAAGATCTGGCGTGGCGCCGGGGTCGGAGCTGGGCCAACCTACGGGCCGGGCCGTCTCTCTGGGAGAGGTCCCAACTCAGGGTGGGGTAGCAGGGGGAGCTCGCAGGCCCGCTTCTCCTCATCCCAGGGTCTCTTGCCCTGGCCTTCCAGATTGGGACACACGGGGAGTGCCAGGCAGGGAAGGGGAATGAATCTAGGGCAGAAAGAGGCTCTAGAAGGAGCAACCCTGGGGTCATTAGACCATGCCTCTCATAGCTGGGGTTCCTATGGGTAGGGGTCGTCAGGAATGAGGGAGAAGAGTGTCCCAGGTTTGGAGAGAGAATGGGGGCAGCATCCTGGCAGGAGCACCCGAGGAAAGACCCACGGTCTTGTGCCCCAGAGGTGGATACGGGGGAATGCGTGTCCTTGGAAAGGTTGTCTATATTTCTGTCCTTCCACCCTCTCCAAAACAGCTTTCAAGCTCTGCTACGCCTTAACTGGGCTGGCATCTCCCCTTTCCCATACACGCACTGGGCCGGCGGCATTCCTGGCACCCAGCTCCATCCACCGCCTACCATCGAGCCCTCTCATCCCAGCCCGTGCCCTCCCCGGCCCCTTCCTACATTTCTGCTCTGCGCGCAGCCCCACCCGGGCGCTCTCACTCCTCCGTGCCGCGCCTTCTGTTCCCCTGCAACCCAGACTCGGTCTTCCGGACCCCGCCCCCCACTCCCGTACCCAGCTCCAGAGCAGCCCCTTTTGGAAAGCCTTCTCTGGGAGGGTCGACCAGTTCCATCGCGGCCCCACTTCCCTCCCGGCCTCCCAAGCCCGGAACCAAAGCGTGTGCGAACACAGGGCCTGGCGCTCGCGGGGGAAAGGGCTTTGAGGCTGGGAGCCGCACGGGGCGGGGACCTGGGCGGGCAGGTCACTGAGCCACTGTGGGAATCCGGTGACAAGTGACGCTGTTGTGTGGGGTGGGGGTGAGGGACAGCGTCGGAAGGAAGGAGGGGTGTGGTGCCCGAGGCTCCGCTCCGCCCCACGCCGGGGCCGGGGTGGGGTCCGGAACTGCGAACCCGGCAGGTGCTCGCTCGGTTCTCCCCGTTCCACCTCTCCGCCCCGCCCCTCCACCCCCCCCCCCCCCCCCCCAGCCGCAGGGGCGCGGGCGGAGGCAGCGGGCTGAGCTCACTCGGCGGTGACGCGCGAGCCAACTGCGGCCTCGCGTCGCCTCCCGGGAGCCAGAGCCTGCGGGGGACGCTCGCAGCTGCGTCAGCTCCGGCCACCTTCGCAACGCCTCTACCCGGGCGGGAGCAGCGCGAGGCGGAGGCGGAGGCCCGGCCTTCCGGCTGTGCAGGGGGGCGAGAGGCAGCCTCCAGTGCGGGAGCGCGTGGACTGAGCCCCTCGGCTCCGCCGCAGAGGGGCCTAGGGTTCAAAGCGGTTAAGCAGGCAGACTGTCAGCCGTTCCAGATCATTCTCAGCCTCACACCGCCCTGCAAAGGAAGGCTCTCCTAGGCCCTCACCATGCTTTAAGACGGGACCCCATGAAAGTGGGCATCCAGCAGCTCCTTGGTTCCGCCCACTAGTAGGGAGCTCACTACCTATTACTACCACTAAAGTTTTTTGTTTTTAAGTTCATTTATTTTGAGAAAGTGGGGGATGGGTAGAGAGAGAAAGAATCCCCAACAGGCTCCGCACTGATAGCTTGGGGCCAGAGGCCGGGCTCCAAACCACCAACCTTGAGATCATAACCTGAGCTGAAACCAAGACGGACTGAGCCCCAGGCTCACCCAGGCGCCCCTGAAAATTCTTCCCACCCCACCCCCTCCCCCGCCCACTCCCGAAAATTCTTGAAGTTAACACTCCTTTATGCTTGGCTCATTAAACAGATGTTTACAAGCAGCTACTATGCGGCAGAGACTGGGCAGTGGTTTAGATAATGACAGTTTTGCCATGACAAAACCAAGTCTCAAGTCTCTTGGTTGATATTCTAGGATCCTTTGGAACGTATGGATCACTTTTCTCTGGAAGCCCTCCTACCTATGCCCACTGGGTTAAGCCCTTAAACTGGAGAGGGCAGAACCTCTTCTGGTTTGAACTTGACCAAAGAATTTGGAGATGCCTAGTGAAAGCTCAGCTCTGGGCTTTGAAAATCTCCCCAGCTACCAGCTCTGTTGGAGGCCAGTGGGGAGGGAGGCTGGCTCCCTTGGGGCTGGGCTGGTCAAGGTGAAATCTGGTCCCTGCCCCATGGCACAGGCCCTGAAGCAAGCATCACCGCCAGAACACATGCGGTGCCAGAAGCCAGGGCTTCAGAAGCTGCCTGCCCTCTAAGCCCGAGGGTCAAAAGGTCTGGGGTCCCCGCCCGCAAAGGAAGACGTGGGCATATGTTTCAACACAGGTGGCAGTTGGAATCTGCGAGGAGGAACAGCTGAATATTTCACAGTCTTAAGCCAAGAGCAGATGGCCTGTTACTGGGAGACTTCCTGCGTGGATTGGGGTGGGGGAGGGGGGAAGAGGGGGAAGGAACTTTCATTCCCTTGCCTGGGGAGCAGCCCATCTCCCAGAGGAAAATACCTGTGGCCCTGACTTCATCTGTCCACCCTTGTTCTTCCTTCCGTCTAGAATTCCTTTCTGCTCAAAGCCGGTTCATTCTCATCCTCCAAATCGCTGCTCAAATGTCACCTTCCTTGTCCACCCTATCTAAAATTGGTCCTCTCCTCTGGCTCCCTTTATCCCTCCACCTTAGTCTCTTTAGAACATTTATACACTGCTGTTCTCCGGAGTCATCGCCTGACTCCAACACTAGCTCCTAGGAAAGCTTGGCCTTGGCTTCCTCTTGCCTCATTTCCACTAGCTGTGCCTTTCATTGAGAGTGTTTGTTGAATGAATGAAGTTCTGTCCCAGGAGTAAAGAATTGGAAGCCGGAAGTAAAGACCACTAGGTCCTACTGTACAACTAATTTTTTTTTAATCTCTTTATATCTACCTTTTACACAAAGGATTGAAGTCATCTTTTGGTGGGGGGGGATTGGAATCAGCTTTTAAACATAAAGTGAGAGTGAACTAGCTAGCTAGATTTTTTTTTTTAATGTTTATTTATTTTTGAGAGAGAGAGAAAGACAGAGACAGAGCATGAGCAGGAGAGGGACAGAGAGAGAAAGGAAGGCACAGAATCTGAAGTAGGCTGTAGGCTCTGAGCTGCCAGCACAGAGCCTGACACGGGCTCAAACTCACGCACCATGAGATCATAACCTGAGCCGAAACAAAGAGTCAGATGCTTAACCGACTGAGCCACCCAGGTGCCCCAATATACTTTTATTTTTAATTGGATATTTTCAACACCATGTATAATATATTCTTGTAAAAAGAAAGAAAGGAAGGAAGGAAGGAAGGAAGGAAGGAAGGAAGGAAGGAAAGAAACCCAAACTGGATTCCAGCCCTTAGATTTAATCACCTGTTTACAGGAAATGCGGAGGGGACAGAAGAATAAGTTACACCACACCACAGGGATATGATCAGCAAAATCCAGAGTGTGGAAAATTCCAAGGGCAAACCCAGATTCTTCAGCAAATAACTTACAGGGGGAAAAAGGTGGGGAGCCAAACCTACAGAATTTAAGAGAATCTTAAGAGACATATAACCAAAGCAAATGTGTAGACTCTATAAATCTCGACTGAACAATCCAACTGCAAAAAATTGAGACAAACTGTGTATTTGAAGATTAGTATTAAAGAAGTATTGTTAATTTTTTAGTGTGAAAATGCTAATGTGGCTATTTAAAAAAATTTTTTTAATGTTTATTTTTGAGACAGAGACAGAGAGAGACCGAGCATGAGCGGGGGGGAGGGGCAGAGAGAGAGAGGGAGACACAGAATCCAAAGCAGGCTCCAGGCTCTGAGCTGTCAGCACAGAGCCCGATGCGGGGCTCGAACTCACGGACCGCGAGATCATGACCTGAGCCGAAGTCGAACGCTTAACCAACTGAGCCACCTAGGCGACTCTAAACAGTTTTTTTTTACAGATGGATTTATATGACGTCTGTGCTTTGCTTTAGAATAATTCAGGGCATGGAGGTATTTGGGGTGTTGAGAAACAAAAGTGGCCAGGGGTTAATAATTGTTGAAGGGTAACATGGGGATTCACTAAACTATTCTTACTCCTTTCTTTTTTTTCTGTTTGAAATGTTCCCTAATTGGGGCACCTGGCTAGCAGTTGGTAGAGCATGTGACCTGGATTTTGGGGTCATAAGTTCAAGCCCCATGTTGGGCACAGAGTTCACTTAAAAAATAAGAAAATAAAAATAATAAAATAAAATAAAAATAATAAAATAAAAAATAAAATCTTGAAATTTTCCATAATATATAGTCATAAGGTTAGCCAACTTTCCCCAATTAGTCAACATTTCCCAAGTAAGAACATGACAACAAAATAGGTACCATCTGCTATCACCATCATTTCATAAGAAAAATGACTTTATAACATCAAAAATGCAGGAAGGGCTCAATCACTGAAAAAAGGCCAGTCTTAAGACAAAATGTATTTTGCTGGAAAAAAATCATGTGGACGGATGCTGGTCTGTGGGCCCCAGCTTCAAACAATCCTTCCCACACCTCAAAGGGTGAGATCAAAGCTAATGGACAGGCCATTTGAGGCTGCATTTATTTGCTCTGTGACTCTGGAAGGCTATCCCTGGTCTCGTCTAAGCCAATTTTTCTCTCGGAGACTCAGAGTGTTTCACCTGGAGAGGCCCTCAAAGATCCGGTACAATCTCTTATTTTCATGGACGGGAAAACTAAGGCCAAGAGGGGAAAAGTGACTTTCTGGAGACAACGCAATGGGACTTAACGGCAGGACCTAGAGTAGAACCAGGCTTGTGATTCCTAGTGCGGGATTCATTCCACCCAGTGTTCTACCTACTCTGAGTCGACCCATATTGTTTAATCTTCATGTCAGTTGGTACTTGGAAAGATACCTGCGTGGACTTGCCGCCAGACCCCCAGGCTTTACATCTCGACCTTGGGCAAATTTACCTACCTTTCCAGGGCCTCAGTTTCCTGATCTGTAAAATGGGTAGGTGTTGTAATAGTGATATTCACCTTCTAAGGCTGCTGTGAACATTGAGCGAATGCATGTGCAGGGCCTGCCACATAGAAAGTGCTTGGCATAGGGAATTTGCCTGTGTTTTTACCTCCTATGAGGATGATGAGTTCCACAGATTCATTGTGGGAAGCAGGCAGCCCTTTAACTTAGGACTGTGGAATGTCCGAGCTAGAAAGGTCTTCTCAAGATCATCTACAGAAGAATCCTTTTACAGAAAGAGAAAATGAGTCCCTGGGGGGCTATGTGAACTGCTGATGGTTCCAGAGGGCAGCTGTTGACAGAAGAAATAGACTCCTGAGGGGCCCCTGGGTCCCGAAGGCTCCAGGCTTGGCTAAACAAGTCTGTGGGGCCTCCAACCCGACCTCATAGAGTTATCCCACACTAAGCTAATGTCAATGCCGGTCAGTTAAAGACACACGGTGGCCGCACAAGTAGTGAATCCTGGATGAATACCCCGTTTCACTAAAAGAAACCAAGGCCCCCAGGGGTGGGCTAGTAACCAAGGCCATAAGGAGAGGTTCAGCAATTCCTTGACTATTCTGGAAGGTGAGGGAGTTGCCCTTACTTTAAGTCCGTGTAAAATGGCTGCTACCCCCTCTGTCTTTGCAAAAGTACTTCAGCTACAAAGAAGTCAACCGCTAACTCCAAGGAGGGCAGAAAGGAAAGCAGTTGCTATGGCAACATCTTTGGCAGCCTAGTTGCCCCTTCCTCGGGTTCAAAATAACAGCTTCCAGCAGATTCCGGGTGTAGGGGAGTGGGAAAGAGGTCTAACTCCAGCCCAGCAACAGCTCTCGGCCAATCTCCTGCCAGATTCGGTGGCAAGAGGAAGGTGGCAGCCAATGAAGAGGCCTGGAACTTGTGTCATCGTCCTGGAGCCAGGTTGGAATAACCAGAAGCAAGCGCACTTGACCGTTTCCATGGTGACCTCCCTTAGCAACCTGACTGCAACTCCGATTTTATGAGCACTGGAAAATTCCACCCCACTGAGGCCTGATTTTGTTACCTCCTCTGCCTCCTTCCTGCTCCACTGCAGGGGTGACGTCACTGCCAATGGTTAACCCCTTCCCGAGACGTGCCTGGCTCCAGTCGTGCCGGGAAGCTGCCGCTGGTAGTGACAGCCACCATTTATAGAGCACAGCATTTGAGCCACGCACTGAACCAAGCTGCTGACGACCTCACAACCCTGAGAAGGGGGTACTGCGCCAATCATTCCTATTTCACTGAGGCAAAAACTTGATTCAGAGAGGTTAAGTAACTTGCCGGTGTCACAGAGCTCAGGCAGAAAGTGGAGGAACAAAGGAGGCTCAGACCGAGTGTGTGGGACTCTTGGGGCCGCTCTCTTCATGACTCCTCCATAGAACGCTTGTAGTAGTCCCAGATGGGTGGGGGACAGGAGGGAGATATCCACGGTCTTCAGGGGACCATCACCAAACCAAGGAGGGTGACATTTAGGCTGGGTGGAGGGACAGGGAGGAAACACCTGCTGGTTCCAGCACACCTAAGCTGCCAGGCCAGAGCAGAGGGCTGATGGGTGAGACCAGACAGGCCCCAGGGGTGGTTTTGGCCAGAGCCCGAGGCCCAGTCGTCTCAGCCTCTAGCACCGGCCATGCTGGCATTCTGGCTGTGGGGGGAGGAAGTCCAGCCTACAAACATTCCTTTCCCTCCACTCCGGCTGAGGCAGTGCTGGCTTGGGCTGGGGGCAGATCTGGGGAACCAGGTCTGGAACAGTGTGGGGTGGGCTGAGCCTCTCAGAGTCCCCAGTGCCAGCCCAAGCCAGAGGCCACACAGGATCAACCGCATGGACGAGCTGCTCTCAGCTGAGGCAGGGCTATAGGACTCTGTTTTCAAGGATGCTAAACGACAAGGACAAACAATAAATATGCCATAGCTGAAGGTAATAACAGATGAGTCACTGGAGGAAGGGTGTGACCACAGGACTGCTGCTGAGGTCACTGGACCACGATGGCTGCAGGACAGACTGACCATTCAGCAGGGAAGTCTTCCTGTAAAAGGAAAGGCACACTGCCTGGCTTCTAAAGTTGGCGGGGGGGGCTCTGACTGGCAGGGAGGATGGGCATATCCTCAGGGCAGAGGTGGTGGATGTCCGTGAACTAGGGAGCTGGCAGTAAACAGGGCCAGAAGTGGGGACACAGGAGGGACACCGCTGATTGAGCTTTATGGCCCAGCTTGAGGGTGGGGCAGTGGGTGATTAACACTGGAAGAATGAGGGAGAGTGACCCTTTGTAACCCCTTTGCAGTGTCTGCCTACACCTTGGGCCTCGGCTGGTCTTTGCCTAAGCAGAACAGTGATGGAAATTTCCACCTAGGTTCTTTTCCCAAAGCTGTTCTCAGCTCCACCTTCTTCCCAGGCTCTGCTGAGTTCTTTTGCTTGTGTAGGCTGTGGCTGAAGACGCCTGGGGCAGCCCTGGGGACTTGGGGACAGCCAAAACACTTGTCAGAACTTCAGGCGCAGGGCACCATGGTGCTATGGAATGCCAGATCTGTACCCACACTGATGGTCCCGGAGACCCCAGGATTCCTGGTCCTGGGAGGGCAAAGGGGAGGAGTGACAGCTTCCGCCAGCAATCACCACAGTATTCTTGAGCCAGGTCAACTCCACATGGGTGTCTTTCCCCCAGAGGACAGGGCAGCAGGGCTGGAACAAGCCCAGAGGCACCTGAATATTGGGGGTGTACCACTTCTGCTCCCCAGAAATTATCTGGATGTTCTATTTTCTTACGGGGGTAGTATTTTGTATACTTATTTCTAGGAGCTTCTAAATGGAAGAGTGACTTCTAAGGAAAGAGTGGGGCTGGGAAGACACTAGAAGCTCTCTCTCCTCTTCTGCCTTCCCCCCACTTCCCCCTGCTGGGCTCCCCGCTCCACCCCAGCTCTAGTTAGGTTCTTCCTGAACAGCCACAGCTGGAAACGCAGGGGTCCAGACAGGACGGAGCCAAATGATGTATCTATGGTGTCCTCACTCTCTGTCTGCAGCTGGGGGAGGGACTGTCTCTCAGGGAGGCTGGCACAGACCTGCCTCTCCCATGTCTGCGCATGAGTGAGCCTGAGGCTTCTTTGCCCCCTCTCCCCCGTTCAGGCCCCAGCAGTGACACCCCATCCTCCCTGCCAACCAGCTACAGACCTGGAGTCCCTTTGACTGTCAGAGGAACAAGGGGAACATGTTAATGTTAATACACATCGGTATCCAGGAGAACATAGGCTGCGTTGTGACAGAGAGGAACTACGAGGTGGTGATGTGAGATGACTTTGGATATGCTGGTCAGAGAGGCCCTTTTTGAGGGGTGATGTCTAGGCGGGGTGATAAGAATGAGTGTCACCTGAAGAGCTATGTCATCGAGAGGAAAGAGCAGAGATGTGTCATTGAGAGTAAAGAGCATGAGTCTGGAAAGGGCCGGGGGTGCTGAGGAACCAGAGAGGAGGAAAACACTGGGGAGCTCAGAGCCTCAGGCAGACTTCTCTGTCTTCATTCTCTTGTCCCATGGCCGCCACCCACCCCAATCCAGGCCTCTATGACCTCTGGCTTGGGCTGCGACAATGGACTCCAGTGTCCTGCCATCTGCCACCTCTCCCAGCTCAGCCACCTTCCAAAGAGCCGCCATATAATACTTCCTATGGTCACAGGGTTGCTTCAAGTCCAGAAAGGCCCAAACAGCAGAATCCAAATTCCCCCTCCAGGTAACTGAAACCCCCCAGCCCTCGCTCCAGTCTTCCCTTCGTGCCTCTCCTGCTTTCTAGTGAGTTCCCATCGCCTAATGAGCTTTACGGTCCATTCCACCTCAATCCCTGCACGGCTCTCCTGTTACATTAGCCCTGGAGAAGGACCTGTAATGCCACGGGCTTCTGTTTTTACCCGCCCTGTGTTGAGAAATGTACCTCAGGCGAAGTTCCCAGAACTGGGTGACCTCTGCCCCCTTGTTCCACAAAAGTTGTCTGCATGGGATGTGGGCCACAGCTGTGTTGAGGACGAATGGCACACCCAGTGTGCGTGTGTGTGTGTGTGTGTGTGAGTGTGTGTGTGTGCGTATGTATAGAAGATGTGAAATGTTTAATAAGCATCAGGCGGGGTATGCGATGCTAACACAAACATCCGCCAGGGTCCCCAAGTGGGTGACTGAACAGCTCAGGGATACAAGAATGTGGAGACTCACGCTCCTTTGGGCTATTTCCAAAGGTCCACTCAGCAGGCCCCGAGGCTGAGTAAGCAGAGGTCCCGGCACAGGTGAGGCCTGACCCCCACACAGGGGGATGACAATGAGGCCTGAGCCTTCAGCCGGTCCCTTCGCTCTACAGCCTGAGTGTTCAGCCGGAGCTCGGTGGAGAGAGACCTAAGGTGGCCTTCGGGTTTCTTCCCCTGTACTTTCCCCTGTTTTTGACCCCTGTGGGTCAGTGTGTCGGGAAGTTTCTTCCCCTGCACCCGTGCATCAGTCTGTCCGGAAGTTCTCCGGAGACTTACGTAGCTCTGCTCCCTGCCATCGCGCTGCACCCTGATGAGCAGTGACATCTACGTCAAATCCGGATGCCTTTAGGGGCTCCTGGGTGGCGCAGTCGGTTAAGCGTCCGACTTCAGCCAGGTCACGATCTCACGGTCCGTGAGTTCGAGCCCCGCGTCGGGCTCTGGGCTTGATGGCTCAGAGCCTGGAGCCTGTTTCCGATTCTGTGTCTCCCTCTCTCTGCCCCTCCCCCGTTCATGCTCTGTCTGTCTCTCTCTGTCCCAAAAATAAATAAAAAACGTTGAAAAAAAATTAAAAAAAAAAAAAAAATCCGGATGCCTTTAGTTCCTCTCACGGCACGTCAAGTTGGGTCTAATCGCTTCCTTCTTCCTTCCTACCACCTTTCAAGACTTAAGCAGCACAGCAAACCACTGAAAACCTCACATTATGACGGAGCTTATTTCCCACGAGTGACCCCGGACGGGACATTCCAGAACGAGGACCGCTTGGCCCTTCAGAGCCCCTCCCGTGCTCAGTTGTCAGTCAGCCAGTCACACTGCACAGCTGAGCACGTACCACACATGCCCCTGAGCTATTCGGCTTGGGGTTTTAACTTCCAACGGGATGCTTTTCCCGATTTATTCATTTAGTCATTTATTCATTTAGTCATTACTCAGTAGAGCGTACAGAGCTTCTGTTGTGTGCCGGCCACTAGTGGTACCAAGAGAGCCATCTTAGGCCTCAGTTTCCTCATCCGTCTGGGGGACTGCAGCATCTCCCTCACGGGGAGCTGGGGTGACAGCTGAAAGGGGATTATGCAGGGCAAGGGGGTGGCAGCGCAGCCCTCGCCACCAGTTACAGAAAATAAAGCCGTGTGCCGAATTTACTGTCCTGCAGACACATCAGGGACAACGGAGGGGCCAGGAAGGCAGAGCAAGCAGACTGTTCTCTGCTGGGGAGAGGAGGTCAGTAGTAAGTCTCCAGGAAAGACTAACTGGGACAAGAAGAGAGGCCAGAGGGAGGAGGACAGCGTGGGGGAAAGGTCTAGAAACCCCGGGTGAAGGCTGTGAAGGCCACCCCCCCCTCCCCTGCCCTGCAGAGCTCTTAAGTTGGGGAGATGAAGCTAAAGCCGCTCCCCTAGAGAGCACTTTCTGCCCTGTTGTCACTCTGTCCTCCAACAGGCTTCCACCGCCAGACCTTCCAGAAAGATCCACAAACAGGCTGCAGGGCCCAGCGCCAAGGACATTATGTGGTGAATAAAACTAAAGAAGGGAACTAGCAGCAGGGAGCTCATAGGCTGGGGGCGGGGGAACTGTTCTTACAAGATGCCTTCCCCCTTGTCCCCACCCCCCCACCCACCCCCACCTCTGAGGAGGATTCTATCTCACACTACATCTTAGAGGAGGGTACATTTAGAAGATGGATGCTTCTCTCAGGAGGACAGGAGGAGAATGTTTCCTTTACTCTTCTGCCTAGTGATGTTCGGTGCCTGAGAGGGAGAGGCCCCGGGCTGCCTTTTCTAACCGCATTCGGGGAAGGCCAGTGACACTGCGGCCTGTAGTTTCTGTAACTTGTTTTTGCTGGAATTGCCCTCAGCTCTCTGCAAGGTAACAGTCTGCTTGGGCTTCAGGGGCTGATTTCAGAGTTTCTCCAGGGTACATTTTTAGCTGTCCAAAATCCCCTGGAAAACAACGCTCTCTCTTTGGTGTGATGGAGCCCTGAGCTGCGTGGCCTCTGTGGGATTTTCTTGCTGCGAGGGAGCCCCACGTTTGAACCCGTATTGTTCCAGAGATCAGCTCTGGGAAGGTGGGCGGCAGGAGGGGGCTAGGAACTGCAAATTCCTAGTCCTCAGACAACGAACGAGTTGTCTCTGCGGGACTCCCCTTGCCTTTCTGATCTGCATTTCCAGAACAGTCTTTGGTAATGCAGTATTAGATAAAAATCACAGGATTCGATAAAATCAAACCAAAGAGGTGGCCGCTGGAGTCTCCCCCAGACTGAACTCCGGACCCCAGACCCAGAAATGAAGGGCACCCATAGTTTCTCTCTTGAGTAAGCTCGACTGGCCTTGCTAAAAAGGGGAGGAGGTGGAGTGGATTCTGGCATTCTCTGGAGGTTTCTGGCCTGACGCGAGTCTGGAGCATTAGGTAGGGCCTTGCTGACAAAAGGCCTGGAGGCCTGACCTTAAATTTTTGCTCCCACAGTCCTTTCCATTGCCCCGCCTCCCTGAAGCCACAGCCAGGAGGCCTGATACTTTTCCTGCTCTCTTCCCATCGCTTCGCTGACTGCATTTTATAGAATTAGCATCATCACTTCTTTCATCTAATCTCCTCATTTTACACAGAAGGAAATTGCCAGTGAGAAGTTATTTGGGTTAGTGCCCAAGGTCACGCGGGTGTGTTTGTCAGTGAGGTGACTGCCCCAAACAGACCAAGGGCCACCTATTTTTAGCCAAGGCTTTTTTGAGGGTGGTGGTGGGGAAGGCAAGAAACAACTGGCTAAAATGGATTTACCCTCTTACATTTGACATTTTTTTAAATGTTCATTTATTTTTGAGAGACACAGAGCAAGAGTGGGAGAGGGACAGAGAGAGAGGGAGGCACAGAACTTGAAGCGGGCTCCAGGCTCCGTGTTGTCAGCATAGAGGCCGACACAGGGGGCTCGAGCCCACAAACTGCAAGATCACGACCTGAGCCGGAGTCGGACACTCAACTGAATGAGCCACCCAGGCGCCCTTACCCTCTTATATTTGAGTCGTTAGGCTCAAATGAAGACTAAATTATAGATTTAGGTGATACTGAATATGGAAACACCAGAGGGGAGACCAGTTGCCATCAGACATTCTGAAATTAAAAGGAACAGGGATGCAGGCCAGAGAGGAGATGCCTTGAAAAAATGTAGTTTTACGTTAAAGGGATCCTCAAGGGGCTGAGAAAAGGGCACATAATCAAACGTATTAATATCTTCACCAAAGAATGTGGTGCTTTGGGGCCATCTTGTTGAAACGAACCTTCCGGGAAAGAAGGGACTCACTATATAAAGAGGAGGAAGGAATCAGAATACTTTGGAGACGGCAAAAGCTCCCTTTGTCAAACAAAAGCTAGGAGAGATGAAGTCAATAAATGCTTGGGCCTGCACAGTAAAAACGGGGGTGAGAGTCCACAATCTCCTCCAAAATAGCACTCACCCACCAACTGGTACAAAAAAATTCTCTCTGGCCTTGGCAAGTCTCCTCTCTTGGCACAACAGATTCCTGATTGCTGACCTTCATTCCCCAAACCCATGGAGAATTGACCAAGCGATACACAGCCATTTTAACAGTATGGAAGGAAAATGCTATAGTCTATAGGGGAATGGAAATGACTTCTTTTGCAATTCTGACAGTTACTTAAAGCACTTTAAGTCTCTTCTTCATCTCACGAGCTCCAGGGTGGGAGAGAAAGAGCACGGATGACAGATGAGGCCCTCAGCTCTCCCCCAGCCCTGGAGAAAACAGCAGTGGAAGCTGACAGAGGCACAGGGAGAGGGCCCAGAGGGGTGGGTGGGGCGGAGGTAGGAGAGAGGAGAAGGGGAGGCAGCCTGAGGTCAAATTCTGGGATGCAAGAATAGGTTCTGGTACTAATTAGCTGTGTCCGATTTTAGCCAGATCACAAACTCCCCAAGCTCCCAACTCCCCATTTGTAAATCGAGGTGACCCAACTCCTTTTTCCTCCTTCCAGCGCTAAAAATCCCACCAAAAATTTTCCAATCCAGAAAAAACATCAAGTCTGTGTCTGAAGGGAATCCTGTGCATCTCAGTAAAATTCCACTCTTAAAGGGAAAGTGGGGAAGAACGATTATACAAGAACAGTTTTGCCAGGGTCAGTCGGGTGTGTGTGGGGGGGCGGGGGGGAGGGTCGGTTCCTTTGCACCCTCGCCCTCCCCCTGCCCCCATCCCTCGCTCCCCCGACGTCTGCACAACCCGTCATTTACAGGAGCCAAAGGGGTTTTTAAAAACAGAGAGAAACAAGTTTGCACAATTGCCATGTCATTCCTAAGTTGCCACCCTAACCGAGACCTTGTCATTGAACTCCACCTTCCCCTCTCTGAATTTATGCCATCTTGCAGATTCTACAAGAAAGCCCCTGGAGGTGAGAGAGGATGGGTGTCCCACCCTGTCCCCGAGCTCCTCACTCTCGCTACATCATTTTCTTTTCCAAAAACCCAGCCAGCTGCCAGGCCTCGGAGACCCTCTTCCGCCTCCTGCATCCTAGACTAGTAAGACCCGGCGCGACGCAAACACCCGAAGTGTGTTACAATAAAGAAACAGCATCTGCTAATGACAGGGGGATCCTGTGCGGATTTTCAACTAACGGATGACTTTGATACAATATGGAGGAACGACAAAGGCCAGGAAAGGGGAAGGAAAGGCAGACGTGGGTTGCAAAGGGAGGGAGAGCAGCAGCCACAAAAAGGGAAGAGCAGCTCGAGCGTGGCCAACAGCCGAGGGTCGGCCGGGAAGCCCCCTGTCCAAACCCAGCTTCCCCCCTACCCGGCCCCCTCCACCATTCTCTGGCACCAGAACATGGTCTGGGGGCGGGGCGGGGTGCGCACGCGCACTGGCGCGCTGCGTCAACCACCACCGCTCAGGGAGGCGGCCGGGACCGGCTGGAGCCGGTTAGAGCCAGCGGTGCCCGCCCGCGAGCCGAAGCCTCACAAAGCGAGGCGGCGGCTCACGGCCCGCGTATCCCTGCGCCGGGCGGGTGTGGGGGGTGCGGTCCGGCACCCCTCCCCCAGCCTTTGTCCCCTTTCTGGGGCCGCGGGCAGCCCGGGCTTCGGGACGAGCCAGTGCCCGCTGTCCTCCCCGTGGCCCCGATGGCCCGAGGGTCCTGGGCGCGGAGAGGAGCCTGGCCGGGCGGAGCCGGAGCGGACGTGACCCCCTCACCGGCCGCCTCGCCCCGTGCTTCTCTGCGCAGCCGCCTTAGCCGCGTGGAAACCCCCTCCCCACCCCCACCCCTGCAGCGCCATTGTTTCCACATTCTCCGGCCTCGCCCCGGAGTCACATCCCCTTTGCGTACCCGGGAACCGAGGTGTTTTTTTTTTCCAGAATCCTTGCAACGCGGTGCTTAGTTAGCTTTCCCTTTAGTTGGGAAACTCTGGGGGGGGGGGTGCTTTGAAAGCAAAACGCGGACTGTGCAGAAAGGAAAGGCTTTGGGTCGGGGGAGAGCCTTTTGTATCCTTTACACGTCCGGTTTAGAAAATTGGGAGAATGGAGCCAAGCCAGGGATCCTACAGACTCTAAAAAACGCACGGTAAAGCAAACCCATAAGCAAAGCTTCGCGAATATTCGAGAAGATGTTCCCGAACTGGGTGCCCAAGGTCGTTATGTCTTTGGAGGCGAAACTCGTGAGACTCGGTTTTGCCAGCGGATTGGGGTAATTGATAACTTGAGCGAGAAGACTGGAAGCCCCGAAACGGCTCACGTTTGGACGGAACAAAGTGTAGGCATGATCCAAAAAAAAAAAAAAAAAAAACCAAAAATGGTTGGGGGACGTCTAGCAAGCTTTTACACAAAGACAGGAAGGGTAAGCCTGTGAAGGAAGGAACGCCAGCCCACTGGGATGCGTTAGATCTCGGCAGCCCCCTGGGGCCAGCTCGCCAGCTCTTGTTGCAAAAGACAGCCGCACGCAGAGGCCAGTAGAGGCCCTTTCTGGAAGCGATTTCTACATTTAGTAGAATTCTTAAGCAGATAACCCCAGACCGCTCGGGCTTCTCCAGTAACAGGGCAATCAGAACGCGTGCAGTATAAGCTCAGAACCAACCCGCAGGACCCCAGGCGGTCTGGGGGACAAAGGGACACCTTGCCGCTCCTAAAATGGCTGCGGTGTTTCCCAGGCTGCTGCTGGGTTACGTAATGGAGATGAAGGCCGTCAGTAAACCCAATGTAACCTTTCTTCAAAAAGCATTAAATAGTACCTACTGTACTCCGGAGGAAACATGACAGGCATTTTAAAAGTTGCGAAAAAACTCCCAAGTAGTGGGTGTGGGGTTTATCTGGGGGGGGGGGGTGCCGTTTGCTCTACTTATGTGTGATTCTGTTTTTGCCTACATTTTCAACTCAAATGTGCTGGCTAGTAAGTTTTAAACTACGCGTGGGTACCTAGTTTGCAATCAAGTTGCGTGAACTGTCGCGAAAAATCTGGAAAGTCTTGTAAAACTCGATTCTATTTTTAACCCTGCCCTGGAACTATTTTTGTTTCCCTCACAAAGGCGGCGGAGGGTTATGGGCAGCGCGGTGTGCGCCGTCATTCGTCTATAAATACGCCTGTCCGGGGCTCTGCGGCAGGCTTTCAGGCAGCGAGCGCAGAGGCGACTGGGGAGGCAGGAGGCACTGCCTGAGGAGATTGCAGATAAGTTTTTCTCTTAAAAGGAGATAGACAGGAATTGATCCAATTCTTTAGGAAACGTAAATAGTGTTAATGCTTATTGAGATATTGCTTAGCATGAAACTCTTAGAGGAATTTAATCTTAAAAAGATCTGTAAGGGAAAATATGAAGACTTCTAGGTTGAGAAAGAGGCAAGATCTTTCTAGAACAAGACGGAGGTTAAGAGATGAAGCTTCTCCATGCAGTGAAAAAACTTAGGCTTTAAAAATTGAGGCCAGAACTGCCAAGCCCGGGATTCAAGAAATCCTTAAATTGAAGGGCAGCCGTGTAGGTTGACGTTAAAATGTAAGCGACCTAAACAGGGCCTAAATGCTATTTTAAAAAGACGAGTTGTAGACGATTAAAAAAATTTTTTAAGTTTATTCTAAAAAGATTAAGTTGAAGGTGCCTTAAGAGATAGGCCTTCAAATTCATGGCGCAGGGAGGATTGCAGCATTTGAAACCTAGTTCTTAAAATGACAAATACTAATTGGAAGTAGTAGGATAAAAATTGGGAGAGCTTAGAAAATTGAAGTGGAGAACTCAGAAGACAAGTACAGGAAGGTGAAGACTTAAAGACAGAAGTACAGGAAGGTGAAGAAAAGACTTAGAGAAGATAGGAAAACTGGAAGAAAAATTACGGCTTTTAGAAGACAGAAAATTAAAAACCCAAAGGGAGGAAGCAGAAGAAAAAGTGCTTTAGACAAACTAGAAAACCAAGGCAACTAAGGTCTCAGATTACAAGTTCAGGAGAAAACCAGAAGTTGGAAACGAGGTGGAAGATACTTTCAGGGAAAGTATTTCAGGTAGAATACGAAAAGCTAGGACAACTATTGAGCGCGAGCTTAGAAGATAGACGTCAAAAAGAAGATAGAAAAGGTTAAAGCCAAAAACAAAAAATTGGATTAAGTACAAGAACAGGAAAACTAAGGAGGAAATTAATGTTTATTAGAATTTCTTATAAACGCCCATGAATTTACTTTCTGGTGATGCAGAAGCTAGATTTGAGAAGATGAGGGTGTTAAAACAACTATAGACCGGCGCCAACTTAGAAGAATTATGCAGAAGCTAGAAGGGGAATCAGTTTAAAATTACAGCGTTTCATGGCCTTGGTACTAAAAAGACTTGAAATTATTTAAGAACCAAGGTAGCATATTTTTGGAGAGCTAAAAATTTCAAAGTCTTTAAATACAGTAGCTTAGTGTCTTTTGGAAAATTTAAAGAACTTTCATAACTGAAGTAATTCAAGATCAAGAATAACTTCCAACTTAACATTTCTGCATTGGACTTTGGGCTAAGATGATTTTAAATCCTGAGGACTAGCGTAATTGGCAGCTGACCCAGGTGCTACGCAGAAGTGGATTCAGTGAACCTAGGAAGACAGGAGCGGCAGACAGGATTCCAGGAACCAGTGTTTGGTGAAGCTAGGACTGAGGAGCCAGCCGCAGTTCGTGGTGAAGATAGGAAGGAAGGAAGGAGAAGTCCAGGAGCCAGTGCGGTTTGGTGAAGGAAGCTAGGAAGAAAGAAGGAGCCCTAACGATTTGGAGGTGAAGCTAGGAGAGAGGATTCCGGGAAGGAGGAGGAGCCAGTGCGATGTGGTGATGAAGCTAGCGAGCGGCTTGGCGGCTGTGGCTCGGTGACCACGAGGAGGCGGCGAGCAGGCGGTGTGGAGGATAGATAGAGGATCCTAGAGCAGCGAGCATCCCAGTGTGCAAGGCCGCAGGGAGAGCGAGCGAGCGAGCGAGTGGTGTGGTAAAAATCCGTGAGGTCGGCTAATGTGTTTTTTGTAACTGGAGTATGGTAACCTTTATTTGTTTTTCCAATGGTAACGGGGGAGTTGTGTATTTAAGCGCCAAGGGATTTTTACGGGGTGTAGGCCGATTCCGGGTGTTGTAGGTTTCTCTTTTTCAGGCTTGTTTTCTCATGCATCTTGTCTGAAGCTTTTGAGGGCAGACTTCCAAGGCCCGGAGGAATGGTAGATGGCAAGTTTTTTTTGTTTATAACCAATTTGATTTGAACCAAATGAATTTGATAGAACAACTTTGAGACAAGATTTTGGCAAGTTTTGTAAGAAGTTTTTATTTTTAGCTTGGGGTAATGAAGCATTTCAGTTTTGTGAATAGATGACCTGTTTTTCTTCCCTCACCCTGTATTAAAGTTATGTAAATGTGGAGTTGGGTGTGTAACTCTGGGGGGGGGAAGTTTTCTTGTGGGGATGGGTGGGGGGCAAAATATGTTTTGAGTTCTTTTCCCCTTAGGTCTGTCTAGACTCCCAAAGGCAAATGACTCAAGGTAACAGAAAAAAAGAAAATCCAGTATCAGGATAATCAGAACACCACAGGTTTACAGTTTCTAGAAACTAGAGCACGAGCAGCTCTCACTTTTGAGTTCTGTGGCGGAGCTGTCCATTGGAGAAATGGCTGGTAGTTACTCTTTTTTTCCCACCCCTTTGTCAGCTTTTTAATACATAACCCTTTAAATTTGTCATATTTACTTATTTTGGGGTGGTCTTAACAGGGAAGAGGGTGGGGGAGAAAATTTTCTTTCTAAGATTTTCCACAGATGCTATAGTACTATTGACAAACTGGGTTAGAGAAGGATTGTACTGCTATGCTGTTGGCACGAACACCTTCAGGGATTGGAGCTGCTTTTTTCCTTGGAAGAGTATTCCCAGTTGAAGCTGGAGTGGTACAGCACAGTGCAGCTTTGGTTCATATTCAGTCCTCTCAGGAGCACTTCAGAAGAGCTTGACTAGGCCAAATGTTGAAGTTAAGTTTTCAAGTAATGTGACCTTTAAAATCACTTTTATTAAAGGGGAGGGCAAATTTTGGCAATTGGTAGTTGGCAGTGGCCTGTTAATGGTTGGGATTTGGGAGGGTTGGGGTTAGGTAATTGTTTAGTTTATGATTTCAGATAATTCATGCCAGAGAACTTAAATACTTAGGATGGAAAAACTAAAGAAATCTCAACTTCCAAGTTGGCAAGTAACTCCCGATCCTCTAGTTTTTGTTTTCCCCCAATGTTTGAATTGGGCAGCTGGGGAAGTTCATGAAGATCCATTGGATTCACAGTGTAGGGCTTGGGGAAGGAAAGTACAGGACTGGGGGTTGGTCTAGCCCACCGGCTGACTTAGAAACTTTGGGAACTTTGAAAAATGACTTAAAGTTGTTTGGATATGGTAGTGTGTGGTTCTCTTTTGGAATTTTTTTCAGGTGATTTAATATAACTTAATACTACTGTAGGAGCTTCAGAGCAAAGGAAGTGGCTTAATGATCCTGAAGGGATTTCTTCTGATGGTAGCTTTTATATTCTCAAGTAAGATTCTATTTTCAAAAAAGTTGTGTATAAGCAAGTTTTTTTCTTAGTGTAGGAAAAGTATTTTTCTTTTGTATGACTGCAAACAAGATGCTAAGGTATGCTTCAAAATTGCTGTAAATTGTGTATTTTAATCATAACTGATACAGAGGGTGGGTCTTTGTGGATGAGGGAGGGGAAACCTTTTTTTTTCTGTAGACTTTTTTCAGATAACTTCTTCTGAGTCATAACCAGCCTGGCAATATGATGGCCTAGATGGAGAGGGAACAGCTCCTTGGTGAATGATAAGTAAAGGCAGAAAAGATTCTATTTCATACCTCCATTGGGGAAAAAGCATAACCTTGAGATCCTTACTACTGATGAACGCATGGTCTGCATATGCAAAAAAAAAAAAAAAAAAATTAACCAAATGAAACTACCAATTTAAAGTTAATGGAATCTACCATTTAAAAGTTCTGGCCTATCAAGCTATACCCACACACAAAAATGAATTGATGAGAAATAATATAATGAATTGATGAGAAATGCAACGAAGATCAAGTGTCCATCTCAAAATGCTGCTTTTACAAAAGCAGAATAAAGAAATGAAATGAAAATAATACTACATTAATCGTGGAATAAAAGAAGCTGAAATAATTCAGAGTGGGATCAAGTGGATTGAGAGGAGGAGGCTGTGCTGTTTGCCAATCTTTCGTTTGCCTCAGACAGGTTTCTCTTCATTATCAGAAGAGTTGCTTCATTTCATCTGGGAGCAGAAAACAGCAGGCAGCTGTTAACAGATAAGTTTAACTTGCACCTGCAGTATTGCATGTTAGGGATAAGTGCTTATTTTAAATAAGAGCTGTGGATGTCTTGAGTATGGAACATGGCCGTTTTTCCTGATCCCTTCCCTAGGGGATTCCAGGATTGTGAGGAATTTTCCCATCTAGCCTTTGTAAAGTTAGACAGGACTTGTACCTGTGGGCTTCCATGATGGGATTGCACACCTCAGGCAAGTAATTCCTAAAAGCCTTGAGGGTGGTGCCTTGATATAAGGCGGCGTTTTATAAAACTAAGAAAACTTGTTTAGCATTGAATCGCTTAAATCCTACAAAAGGATAGCATAATGTGTTAACAAGAATCAGATGCTGTTAATCTCACTGAAATTTAATTGTGTTGTGATGTACGTTGTGCAGAAAACATAAAATCGTTCAAAATAAAACCATTTTAATATAGAGAATGTATGCTTTTAGAAAGCTGTCTCCTCAATTAAATAAAGTATTGTTTGTTTGTAGTTAGTGTTGGGCAATCTTGGGGGGATTCTTCTCTAATCTTTCAGAAACTTTGTCTGCGAAACACACTTTAATGGACAAGATCAGGAATTGAGCGGAAGAACGAATTTAACTTTAAGGCAGGAAAAACATTTTATCCTTCGTAAAGTGATGAGCATTTAATAATTCCAGGCACATGGCAATAGAGGCCCTCTAAATAAAGAATAAATACCTCTTAGACAGGTGGGAGAGTATGATCAGAATAACAGGTAACTACACCAACACTGTTTCTAGAAAGTCAGGGGTCTATAAATTGACAGTGGTAGAGTAATAAAATACCGTCCACATTCCAGAGTTTGCATGTTAACTTTTAAATGCTTATAATCATCTCATCTGGTGTTAGCCAATGTTTATACAACTGGCCTTTCATATAGGTATGGGGGGGGCATGTGGGTTTTTAAAGAATTTTCCTTTGCAGAGGCTTCATTTCATCCTTCATGAAGCTGTTCAGGATTTTGACTTGCATATAAGCGCTTGGCTCTGCCTTCTGTTCTCCTAGTGAGTGTGTGAGACCTTGCAGTGTATCCGCATAATACTCAAGTAAATTTTTTTTCCCCTGTTTTGGAGGGAAGGGAGGAGGGGGTGGGGCTTACTTGTTTTAGCTTTTTTTTTACAGACCACACAGAGAATGCAGTTGTCTTGACCTCAGGTCTGTCTGTTCTGTTGGCAAGTAATGCAGTACTGTTCTGATCTGCTGCTATTAGAATGCATTGTGAAACGACTGGAGTATGATTAAAAGTTGTGTTCCCCCCCAATGCTTGGAGTAGTGATTGTTGAAGGAAAATCCAGCTGAGTGATAAAGGCTGAGTGTTGAGGAAATTTCTGCAGCTTTAAGCATTCGTGTTTGTGATTGAAGTCAAGTACCTTTTGCTGTGCTTCTTTAGGTAAAATGCTTTTTGTTCACTTCTGGTAGGGGGCGGTGGGGAGGGCACTGAAGCCTTTAGTCTTTTCCAGATGCAACCTTAAAATCAGTGACAAGAAATAAATTCCAAACAAGCAACAGTCTTCAAGAAATGTAACTGGCAAGTGGAAATGTTTATCAGTTCAGTGGTCTTAGTGCATTGTCTTTGTGTGGGTTTCTCTCTCCCCTCCCTTGGTCTTAATTCTTATACGCAGGAACATTCAAAACAGCAGACGTATGCGAAGGGCCAGAGAAGCCAGACCAGTAAGGAAAAAAAAAAATAGCTTATTTACTTTAAATAAACATTCCATTTAAAATGTGGGGATTGGGAACCACTAGTTTTTTCAGATGGTATTCTTCAGACATGTAGAAGGAGCTTCCAGTTGAATTCACCAGTGGACAAAATGAGGACAACAGGTGAACAAGCTTTTTTCTATATTTACGTACCAAGTCGGATCCATGATGAGTAAATAATTTAGCGTTAAATAGTTTCAGCTTTATGCTGGAATGAATAGCATGTGAGCAAGCTGTTTGTTGGCCTGGGGGTGGAGGGGTGAGGTGGGCGCTAAGCCTTTTTTTAAGATTTTTCAGGTATCCTTCCCTAAAGGCACCGAAGGCTTAAAGTAGGACAACCATGGAGCCTTCCTGTGGCAAGAGAGACAACAAAGCGCTCTTATACTAAGGTCAATAAAAACGGTGTCGGCCTCATAACCCCATCTTCTGTTAGAAACGAGGACTCGCCTCCACGCCCTTGGCAGACATGCACTGAGGCTCTTTTTGGAGAACGGAGCATCTAAAGGAATGCTTTGAGTACCTTGTATACTCTTGGGCCTGTCTGACCTTTGATTGTGCTGCTTTTACAGCAGCTCTTTAGAAAGCCCAAACGTCCAGTGACGGTTGAAGGGGAGGGAAAGGGGAAAGCGGGCAACCACTTTTCCCTAGCTTTTCCAGAAGCCTGTTAAAAAGCAAGGTCTCCCCACAAGTGACTTCTCTGCCACATCGCCACTCCCTGCCTTTGGCCTAGCGCAGACCCTTCACCCCTCACCTCGATGCCGCCAGTAGCTTGGATCCTTCAGGCCATGATCCATAATCGGTTTCAAGGTAACAGTGGTGCTGAGCTGTTCCTTCCGGTGGGTTGCACTACTAGAAGAGGCCCTTAATTTGCCTGCAAATAGTTAACGTTATTAAAACCACAACTAAAAGCTCAAAGATACTTTAAATCTGTAACCCCATTATCCAGTGATTAAAACACTTAAACCAGTGAATGGAGAATAATGTTTTAAGACTGTCATGTCGGGTGGGAGAATCTACCTTGTAAACTGAAGAAACATCGGCATTTTAGTCTCGAGGACTGTTGGGTGGGATTGCAAAAATTCTCTGCTAAGACTTTTTCAGGTGAACATAACAGACTTGGCCAAGCTAGCATCTTAGCTGAAGCAGATTCTCCAGTGTTCTTCAGTAGGGTTGTAAAGGTTTTTCTTTTCCTGAGAAAACAACTTTTGTTTTCTCAGGTTTTGCTTTTTGGCCTTTTCCTAGCTTAAAAAAAAAAGCAAAAGATGCTGGTGGTTGGCACTCCTGGTTTCCAGGACAGGGTTCAAATCCCTGCGGCGTCTTTGCTTGACTCTGACCTCTGTCTTCAGAACTCTTTCCGTTTTCCTTCTCTCTGGTTCTAGGCTTTTGGGGTTGGGGAAGGTGGGAGAGGACTTTGTTAAATTCTCAGAAACAGAAATCAGTTGGTGTTTATGTGGGATCCTGATGATAACTAACTTGTCTCTAATTTTCAGGTAGTCCCCGTGCATCTAGTACATGAAGAAACCTCACTATTGAAAGCTGAAAATTTCTTACTAATAAAAATAAAAAGGAAAACTTTTCATATGTGTGATTCTTCTGTCTATGAACCAAACTTCTGTGCGTGAGCAGCTGAGAGAAGATGGGGCGTTTTGTGGGGGTTTGTCCACCTTGTTGCTGGCTCGTGTGAAAGATCAGCATCGTCTTCCAGTAGGGGAGTGACTTGGGGGAAGTGGTAGAGAGTCCACCACCTAAAGGACCCAGCAATGTCCCCACAGAAGAAGCAGCAGCTTCGTCCTGCAGAAGTTGGGGAGCTGGGCCAGCTGGGGAGCTGGGCCGGGGTGTAGAGAAACAGCTGGGAGTGAGGAAGGAGAGATCGCCATCGCTTCAGTGAAATAACACTTGCAGGCCTAGGGGCGCTTTGTGCGTTTAACAAGAAGTAGCTCTGTGGCCATCTGTTACTCCTGAGAACACCCTTAATCGGTTGTTGGTGCCCCAGACGAGTTGGGTCACGGAGTCCCCTTGTCTTGTGGAACGGCCTGGATAGGTGGTCTTCAGGTCTTCCCTTTTCAGTTAAAATGAAAATACTGAGAGGAGGTTCCGGAAGATGGCGGCGTAGGAGGACGCGGGGCTCACAACGCGTCCTGCCGATCACTTAGATTCCACCTACACCTGCCTAAAGAACCCAGAAAACCGCCAGAGGATTAGCAGAAGGGAGTCTCCGGAGTCAAGCGCAGACGAGAGGCCCACGGAAGAGGGTAGGAAGGGCGGCGAGGCGGTGTGCGCTCCACGGACCGGCGGGAGGGAGCCGGGGCGGAGGGGCGGCTCGCCGGCCAAGCGGAGCCCCCGAGTCTGGCTGGCAAAAGCGGAGGGGCCGGACGGACTGTGTTCCGACAGCAAGCGCGACTTAGCGTCTGGGAGGTCAGAAGTTAACAGCTCTGCGCGGAAAGCGGGAAGGCTGGAGGACAAAGGGAGGGAGCGCTGCTGAGCCCCCGGACGGCAGAGCTCAGCTTGGCGGGGAACCAAGGCGCCAGCGCCATCTCCCCCGCCCATCCCCCAGCCAAAATCCCAAAGGGAACCAGTTCCTGCCGGGGAACTTGCTCGCTCCGCGCAAACACCCAACTCTGTGCTTCTGCGGAGCCAAACCTCCGGCAGCGGATCTGACTCCCTCCCGCTGCCACAGGGCTCCTCCTGGAGTGGATCACCTAAGGAGAAGCGAGCTAAGCCTGCCCCTCCACCCCCCGTGCACCTCGCCTACCCACCCCAGCTAATACGCCAGATCCCCAGCAACACAAGCCTGGCGGTGTGCAAGTAGCCCAGACGGGACACGCCACCCCACAGTGAATCCCGCCCCTAGGAGAGGGGAAGAGAAGGCACACACCAGTCTGACTGTGGCCCCAGCGGTGGGCTGGGGGCAGACATCAGGTCGGACTGCGGCCCCGCCCACTAACTCCAGTTATACACCACAGCACAGGGGAAGTGCACTGCAGGTCCTCACCACGCCAGGGACTCTCCAAAATGACCAAACGGAAGAATTCCCCTCAGAAGAATCTCCAGGAAATAACAACAGCTAATGAACTGATCAAAAAGGATTTAAATAATATAACAGAAAGTGAATTTAGAATAATAGTCATAAAATTAATCGCTGGGCTTGAAAACAGTATACAGGACAGCAGAGAATCTCTTGCCACAAAGATCGAGGGACTAAGGAACAGTCACGAGGAGCTGAAAAACGCTTTAAACGAAATGCAAAACAAAATGGAATCCACGACGGCTCGGCTTGAAGAGGCAGAGGAGAGAATAGGTGAACTAGAAGATAAAGTTATGGAGAAAGAGGAAGCTGAAAGAGAGAGATAAAAAAATCCAGGAGTATGAGGGGAAAATTAGAGAACTAAGTGATACACTAAAAAAAAATAATATACGCATAATTGGTATCCCAGAGGAGGAAGAGAGAGGGAAAGGTGCTGAAGGGGTACTTGAACAAATTATAGCTGAGAACTTCCCTGAACTGGGGAAGGAAAAAGGCATTGAAATCCAAGAGGCACAGAGAACTCCCTTCAGACGTAACTTGAATCGATCTTCTGCACGACATATCATAGTGAAACTGGCAAAATACAAGGATAAAGAGAAAATTCTGAAAGCAGCAAGGGATAAACGTGCCCTCACTTATAAAGGGAGACCTATAAGACTCGTGACTGATCTCTCCTTTGAAACTTGGCAGGCCAGAAAGGCTTGGCACGATATCTACAGTGTGCTAAACAGAAAAAATATGCAGCCGAGAATCCTTTATCCAGCAAGTCTGTCATTTAGAATAGAAGGAGAGATAAAGGTCTTCCCAAACAAACAAAAACTGAAGGAATCTGTCACCACGAAACCAGCCCTACAAGAGATCCTAAGGGGGATCCTGTGAGACAAAGTACCAGAGACATCACTACAAGCATAAAACATACAGACATCACAATGACTCTAAACCCATATCTTTCTATAATAACACTGAATGTAAATGGATTAAATGCGCCAACTAAAAGACATAGGGTATCAGAATGGATAAAAAAACAAGACCCATCTATTTGCTGTCTACAAGAGACTCATTTTAGATCTGAGGACACCTTTAGATTGAGAGTGAGGGGATGGAGAACTATTTATCATGCTCCTGGAAGCCAAAAGAAAGCTGGAGTAGCCATACTTATATCAGACAAACTAGACTTTAAATTAAAGGCTGTAACAAGAGATGAAGAAGGGCATTATATAATAATCACAGGGTCTATCCACCAGGAAGAGCTAACTATTATAAATGTCTATGCGCCAAATACCCGAGCCCCCAGATATATAAAACAATTACTCATAAACATAAGCAACCTTATTGATAAGAATGTGGTCATTGCAGGGGACTTTAACACCCCACTTACAGAAATGGATAGATCATCTAGACACACAGTCAATAAAGAAACAAGGGCCCTGAATGATACATTGGATCAGATGGACTTGACAGATATATTTAGAACTCTGCACCCCAAAGCAACAGAATATACTTTCTTCTCGAGTGCACATGGAACATTCTCCAAGATAGATCATATACTGGGTCACAAAACAGCCCTTCATAAGTTTACAAGAATTGAAATTATACCATGCATACTTTCAGACCACAATGCTATGAAGCTTGAAATCAACCACAGGAAAAAGTCTGGAAAACCTCCAAAAGCATGGAGGTTAAAGAACACCCTACTAACGAATGAGTGGGTCAACCAGGCAATTAGAGAAGAAATTAAAATATACATGGAAACAAACGAAAATGAAAATACAACAATCCAAACGCTTTGGGATGCAGCGAAGGCAGTCCTGAGAGGAAAATACATTGCAATCCAGGCCTATCTCAAGAAACAAGAAAAATCCCAAATACAAAATCTAACAGCACACCTAAAGGAAATAGAAGCAGAACAGCAAAGGCAGCCTAAACCCAGCAGAAGAAGAGAAATAATAAAGATCAGAGCAGAAATAAACAATATAGAATCTAAAAAAACTGTAGAGCAGATCAACGAAACCAAGAGTTGGTTTTTTGAAAAAATAAACAAAATTGACAAACCTCTAGCCAGGCTTCTCAAAAAGAAAAGGGAGATGACCCAAATAGATAAAATCATGAATGAAAATGGAATGATTACAACCAATCCCTCAGAGATACAAACAATTATCAGGGAATACTATGAAAAATTATATGCCAGCAAATTGGACAACCTGGAAGAAATGGACAAATTTCTAAACACCCACACTCTTCCAAAGCTCAATCAGGAGGAAATAGAAAGCTTGAACAGACCCATAACCAGCGAAGAAATTGAATCGGTTATCAAAAATCTCCCAACAAATAAGAGTCCAGGACCAGATGGCTTCCCAGGGGAGTTCTACCAGACATTTAAAGCAGAGATAATACCTATCCTTCTCAAGCTATTCCAAGAAATAGAAAGGGAAGGAAAACTTCCAGACTCATTCTATGAAGCCAGTATTACTTTGATTCCTAAACCAGACAGAGACCCAGTAAAAAAAGAGAACTACAGGCCAATATCCCTGATGAATATGGATGCAAAAATTCTTAATAAGATACTAGCAAATCGAATTCAACAGCATATAAAAAGAATTATTCACCATGATCAAGTGGGATTCATTCCTGGGATGCAGGGCTGGTTCAACATTCGCAAATCGATCAACGTGATACATCACATTAACAAAAAAAAAGAGAAGAACCATATGATCCTGTCAATCGATGCAGAAAAGGCCTTTGACAAAATCCAGCACCCTTTCTTAATAAAAACCCTTGAGAAAGTCGGGATAGAAGGAACATACTTAAAGATCATAAAGGCCATTTATGAAAAGCCCACAGCTAACATCATCCTCAACGGGGAAAAACTGAGAGCTTTTTCCCTGAGATCAGGAACACGACAGGGATGCCCACTGTCACCGCTGTTGTTTAATATAGTGCTGGAAGTTCTAGCATCAGCAATCAGACAACAAAAGGAAATCAAAGGCATCAAAATTGGCAAAGACGAAGTCAAGCTTTCGCTTTTTGCAGATGACATGATATTATACATGGAAAATCCGATAGACTCCACCAAAAGTCTGCTAGAACTGATACATGAATTCAGCAAGGTTGCAGGATACAAAATCAATGTGCAGAAATCAGTTGCATTCTTATACACTAACAATGAAGCAACAGAAAGACAAATGAAGAAACTGATCCCATTCACAATTGCACCAAGAAGCATAAAATACCTAGGAATAAATCTAACCAAAGATGTAAAAGATCTGTATGCTGAAAACTATAGAAAGCTTATGCAGGTAATTGAAGAAGATATAAAGAAATGGAAAGACATTCCCTGCTCATGGATTGGAAGAATAAATATTGTCAAAATGTCAATACTACCCAAAGCTATCTACACATTCAATGCAATCCCAATCAAAATTGCACCAGCATTCTTTTCGAAACTAGAACAAGCAATCCTAAAATTTGTATGGAACCACAAAAGGCCCCGAATAGCCAAAGTAATTTTGAAGAAGAAGACCAAAGCAGGAGGCATCACAATCCCAGACTTTAGCCTCTACTACAAAGCTGTCATCATCAAGTCAGCATGGTATTGGCATAAAAACAGACACATAGACCAATGGAATAGAATAGAAACCCCAGAACTAGACCCACAAACGTATGGCCAACTCATCTTTGACAAAGCAGGAAAGAACATCCAATGGAAAAAAGACAGTCTCTTTAACAAATGGTGCTGGGAGAACTGGACAGCAACATGCAGAAGGTTGAAACTAGACCACTTTCTCACACCATTCACAAAAATAAACTCAAAATGGATAAAGGACCTGAATGTGAGACAGGAAACCATCAAAACCTTAGAGGAGAAAGCAGGAAAAGACCTCTCTGACCTCAGCCGTAGCAATCTCTTACTCGGCACATCCCCAAAGGCAAGGGAATTAAAAGCAAAAGTGAATTACTGGGACCTTATGAAGATAAAAAGCTTCTGCACAGCAAAGGAAACAACCAACAAAACTAAAAGGCAACCAACGGAATGGGAAAAGATATTTGCAAATGACACATCGGACAAAGGGCTAGTATCCAAAATCTATAAAGAGCTCATCAAACTCCACACCCGAAAAACAAATAACCCAGTGAAGAAATGGGCAGAAAACATGAATAGACACTTCTCTAAAGAAGACATCCGGATGGCCAACAGGCACATGAAAAGATGTTCAACGTCGCTCCTTATCAGGGAAATACAAATCAAAACCACACTCAGATATCACCTCACGCCAGTCAGAGTGGCCAAAATGAAGAAATCAGGAGACTACAGATGCTGGAGAGGATGTGGAGAAACAGGAACCCTCTTGCACTGTTGGTGGGAATGCAAATTGGTGCAGCCGCTCTGGAAAGCAGTGTGGAGGTTCTTCAGAAAATTAAAAATAGACCTACCCTATGACCCAGCAATAGCACTGCTAGGAATTTATCCAAGGGATACAGGAGTACTGATGCATAGGGGCACAATGTTTATAGCGGCACTCTCAACAATAGCCAAATTATGGAAAGAGCCTAAATGTCCATCAACTGATGAATGGATAAAGAAATTGTGGTGTATATACACAATGGAGTACTACGTGGCAATGAGAAAGAATGAAATATGGCCCTTTGTAGCAACATGGATGGAACTGGAGAGTGTGATGCTAAGTGAAATAAGCCATACAGAGAAAGACAGATACCATATGGTTTCACTCTTATGTGGATCCTGAGAAACATAACAGAAACCCATGGGGGAGGGGAAGGAAAAAAAAAAAAAAAAAAGAGGTTAG
>NC_064808.1:5880623-5908686 GCF_023721935.1 Panthera uncia | reverse complement strand
TGACAGTAAATTTCATATATTAAAAAATAAAAAAAATAAAAAAAAAGGGCATTGTATTCCCTTAAATATCAGCAAAAAAAAAAAAAAAAAATGAAAATACTGAAATCCCACCCTCCCCAGCCCCCCAATGAAGTACCCTCATGGTGTTAACCTGGCTGCTAAGTCCCTTCCGCTCCCAACTGACCTATCGCCTGAAGGGGTGGGAGAGGCTCCTTCCACCCAGCCAAGCCTAGGAGAGTGGGGGACCCTGGTCTACAGAAGACGCTACACCCAGCAGAGGCCTCCCATCCTGGTTCACCTGATGGCCACAGATCGGTCCAGTGGAGGGGCCTCAGTGAACCGAATTTTTTTTTCTACGTTACAACTCTGGAAGATGTTACTCATGTGTTAAAAATGGAAAAGCGGGCTTTGGGTCGCTTTGCCAACCAATGTGGCAGGGCTGGGATTTGACCCCTGGTCAGTCTCCAGGCTGACTCTGTTGCTGTCATTTCAGTGCGTATGTCACTGTCCGCAGCAGACCAACCTCCAAGCCACCCAGCCCGTGCACCTGGGCACAGGGACTTCCTCTTCCCTTGAAGCCATCTAGTAAGAGGCAGATGGCAGGGAGAAGCCGAACCATGGTTCCCTGGGCTTGATTGCCTATTCTGAATGGACGCCATCTTAGGGTCTTTTGGAGAAAGGTCTTCGTTTTTTCCAGAGTTGGAAGCCTCCCCGGAAAGACTTCATTGCAAAGTAGTAAGAGAGAGAGAGGCCTGTATTCACTAGGGGCTACACGGTTCCTGGTGCCGAGCACACTTAGGGTCGGCCAGGACTGGGAAGGTAAAGGCCAGACACAGAGTCAGGGACAGAAGGTACAGAAGTAGGCCTGAAGCCACTACTACCCTCTGAGTACGAAAGGGCAATGGAGAGCAGGCCGACATGAAGTTCCCCCAAAGATTACGTCCAACTTAAGAGGCTAGGTCTTGATATTATAGACAAACCCTAGGCATTTACACAACCCTCCAGCTGGACAACGTGCTCTCCTACCACGTTTTTTTTGTTTTGCATTTCATCACCCTGATCCTCCCGGGTGTCTCTAAAACAAACCTGGATTCAAGCGGTAGCTCCACATTTCCTGGCCTCACCAAGCTTCCCCTCGGGCCTCCCAGGCCCAGCCCAGTTGCTACGGATCCAGGCCGCAGATTTCCGACTTCAGTATAGGGACGACGGCTAGGAGAGTGAGGGGACTTGGGGGGATGGGACAGGGCGTGGGGGAGAGCTGTGCGAGCGTCTCTCCGGGTTGTTGATTCGGAAACCCACAAAGTCCAGGAGATGTGGGTCAAGTCCTGGCTCCTGGCTCTGGCAGGTTGGCAAACATGGGGTGTCACTTGCCCTCTCCGGGCCTTTGTTTTCCCACCAGTTAAATGGGGTTAAATAAAATGGGTTAATGCCCTGCCTGCAGCTGTCGTAAGGACTACACAAATTTGATGGAACTGGAAATGAGTGGGCTTTTGCTTCCCTCTAGTGGATGAACGCGGCATTGCATGCACTGTCCTTGGAATGCTTCATAACCCGCTTGAATGTTCAGTGAACATTTTCATTGCTAAGTAGTATTCCATTGCGTGGCTATTTGAGTTATTACCACTTTGTTGAAGTTAGGGATAAAGCTTCTATAAACATTTGCGTACAAGTATTTGTGGATATATGCTTTCCTTTTTCTTGGTATGTTGCATAGGTGTATGCACGGTTTTCATGAAATTTCCAAACTGTTTTCCAAAGTGGTTGTACCATTTTGCATTCCCACCAACAGTGTGTGAGAGGTCTTATTATTCTTCATCCTCATAATCATTTGGTACGGTCTCATCTTTAAATTTTAGCCATTTTAGTGAATATATAGTGGTTCCTCATTGCTTTTTTTGTTTGTTTTAGTTCCATTATAGTTCACATACAGTGTTATATTCATTTCAGGTGAACGATATAGTGATTCCACAATTCTATACATTACTCAGTGCTTGTCATGGTAAGCACGCTCTTTTAACCCCTTTCACGTATTTCATCCGTCCCCTACCCCCCTCCCTCTGATAACCATCAGTTTGTTCTCTGTAGTTAAGAATCTGGTTTGTCTCTTTTCTTTGTTTTGTTTCTTAAGTTTCACATACGAATGGAATTTGACTGGCTTATTTCACTTAGCAGTATACTCTTTAGGTCTATCCATGTTGCTGCAAATGGCAGGATTTCATTTTTTCTTTTTTCTTTTTTAAGTTGATTTGAGAGAGAAAAGACAGGGTGTGGGAGGGGCAGAGACAGAGAGGGAGAGAGAGAATCTCAGGCTTTGCACTGTCAGCAAGGAACCTGATGCGGGGCTCAAACTCACCAACCGTGACATCATGACCTGAGCCCAAATCAAGAGTCAGACGCTTAACCTATGGAGCCATCCACATGTCCCAGGATTTCATTTTTTCAATTGTTGTTTTAAATTGGGTTCTCTATGGGGCGCCTGGGTGGCTCAGTCGGTTAAGCGTCCGACTTCAGATCAGGTCATAATCTCACAGTCTGTGAGTTCGAGTCCCGCGTCGGGCTCTGTGCTGACAGCTCAGAGCCTGGAGCCTGCTTCAGATTCTGTGTCTCCCTCTCTGCCCCTCCTCTGCTCACGCTCTGTCTCTGTCTGTCTCTCAAAAATAAATAAAAGTGTGACAAAAAATAAATTGGGTTTTATAATTGCTAATGATGTTAAGCATCTTTTCATTGTGCTTACTCACCATTTATACACATTTTTTTGTTAAGTGTTTATTCATTTTTTTTTTTTTGCCAGTGTAGTTATTGGGATGTTTATCTTTTTATTGTTGAGTTGTAAGACCTTTTACAACTATGAGATATGAGTCCTTTGTCCATGTATATTTTGAATATATTTCACCCAGTATGTGCCTGGCCTTTTCATTTTTTTGTAACTGTCTTTGAAGAGTAGAAGTTTTAATTTTTTTTTTAACGTTTATTTATTTTTGAGACAGAGAGAGACAGAGCATGAACGGGGCAGGGTCAGAGAGAGGGAGACACAGAATCTGAAACAAGCTCCAGGCTCTGAGCAGTCAGCACAGAGCCCGACGCGGGGCTCGAACTCACGGACCGTGAGATCGTGACCTGAGCCGAAGTCGGACGCTTAACCGACTGAGCCACCCAGGTGCCCCTGAAGAGTAGAAGTTTCAAAACTGGCTGTTTTTTTTTTAAATGTTTATTTATTTATTTTGAGAGAGAGAGATAGAGGGTTAGCAGTGGATGGGCAGAGAGAGGGGGACAGAGAATCCCAAGCAGGCTCCACACTGTTAGCACAGAGCGTGATGTAGGGCTCGAGCTCGGGTACAGTGAGATCGTGACTGAGCCGAAATCAAAAGTCAGACACTCGACCGAGTGAGCCACCCAGGCACCCCACTACTTTTTTTTTTTTTTTAACGTTTATTTATTTTTGAGAGAAAGAGCACGAGCCAGAGCCAGGGAGGGGCAGAGAGAGAGGGGGACAGAGGATCTGCGGTGGGTTCTGTACGCTGACAACAGCGAGACCGGTGACCCGAGCTGAAGTCAAACACTCAACTGACTGAGCCGCCCAGGCGCCCCAGAAGTTTTAAATCTTGAATGAACCATTGACGTACGGAATAACATAAAGGAATTTAAAAATAACTGTTGAGAGAGAGAAGCCAGTTTTTGAAAAGTACACGCAGTCTGGCTCCATTTCTAAAAAATTCTCAAAAGATAAAAACTAACCTGAAATAACAGCAGATTAGGAGTCACAAAGGGGCGGGCGCCTGGGTGGCCCAGTCGTCGGTCCCATGTCTGACTTTAGCTCTGGTCATGATCTTACAGTTCATGAGACTGAGCCCTGCCTCAAGCCCCGCTTAGGGCTCTGCCCTGACAGCTCAGAGCCTGGAGTCTGTTTTGGATTCTCTGTCTCCCTCTCTCTCTCTCTCTCTCTCTCTCTGTCCCTCCCCTGCTTGCGCTCAATCTCCCCCCCCATCTCAAAAATAAACAAACATTAAAAAAAGAAGGAGTTACAAAGGGACACAAAGAAAGTTTGAAGATGATGAACGTGCTTGTTGCCTTGACCGTAGCGTTGGTTTCGTAGACGCGCACTGATGTCAAAATTCATCAAATTGTACGCCTCAAACGGTTTGAATATTGTCCATCAATAAAGCTGCACTTCTTGGGGGGGTGGGGAGCAGGGCCGGCAGCGGAGAAGAGGAAGAAGCTGGAGCGGCCGCTTGGAAGCCGATGGTTAAGGTCCTAGAACACCAGAGAGGCCAGGGCGCTGGCCCGGGGAGCAGGTGGTGAAACCTGATTCTGGCCACAACGTCAGTGAGGAAAGACCCGAGGTCTGGGGACCGGGGGCGTTGAGGCAGCGAGATACTTAGGCTGGGACCGAGGGAGAGAATGGCTGTGAGGAAGGCCTTTGGTTTCCGGTTTCGGGGGGGTGGGGTGGGTGCAGGGGACAAGGTGCCTTCCGCGAGACAGCCGGAGGGGGGCAGGCAGGAGCGCTTGAGAGGTTCCCGGGCAGGTGACGACAGTGAGGTGAGCGTTGGATTCGCATCCGAAAGGCCCGTGGGATGGCCGAGCGGACGCGTTCGGGGTGATCAGAACGGATGCACTTGGGGTGCTCAGAAATAGGCCGTGGTGAGATCCGCCGGCTCCCAGGGACCACCCGGATGGGGGCCCGGAGGGAAAGGAAGAGGTTCGGTGGCCGACTCGGGAGGTGCGCGGGCGGGGAAGGCCTCCCAGGGGCATGATCGGACCTCACCACCTTCTGTCCCTCCGCCAGAAGCTTCGACGTGTGACGCCTCCCCCTCGGAGAGTCTCAAACCCCCATTTCAGCTCTGGGCTGGACACGCCCACGTGGGTGCCCCCCTCCCTGCACAAGGGCCTCCTTGCCTGCTCCCGTGTCTCCCTCTGGCGTCTCCAGCCACGTCCCCGCAGGCCCAACCTGTCCCCTCCCTCTCTCTCTGCCCCTCCCCGGCTCATGCTGTCTCTCTCTCTCTCTCAGAATTAAATAAACATTAAAAAAATAATAAACAAATAAATAAATAAAGTTGCCCTGCTCTCCGAGCCTCCTGGAGCCCTGTGATCTGGTCCCCTGCGCCCTCCCCGCCCCCCGCGCCCTGCCTCGGCACTGGCTGTGTGACCTGATGCCAGGCTGTGGTTCACCCCGCCACCCTGTCACGACCTGCACTGGCCCTGCTCGTTCACTCCTAACAGAAACACACACACACACTACCGACAGTCAGTAGCTGGCATCTGAAGCCGGGCAGCCTGCACCCACCCATCCACACTCTCTGCACACGCTCGCCAGCGAACTGTGGCCCCCGGCCCGCGACGGAGCAGGCACAGGCCCCGGGCTCAGGGAGCCCGTGCCTGTCAGCTCTGACTTGAGCTCAGGTACAAGCTGAGGTGCCCCGGGGGTCAGGAAAAGGGCCTCATGGGCCCGGTGGGAGGTAGGCCTCCCGGAGGAGAAAGCGTCTGAGTTAAGCCTCGATGAAATGTTGGGGCTCATGCATGCGAGGACAGGAGGAAAATCACTCCCGAGGCAGGAGGCTGGAGGCTGGCTGGCTGTGGGGTCACACCCTCGACTCCAGACGGTTCTCTGGGCTGACCTGCTCCACACCCCCCTCCGCTGTGGGTCCTTCCAGCTCCCCACCCTCCCCCACCTCCACCTTCTCCTGATTCCTTTGTCTCTCTTTCCGCTGCTTCCCAACGTGTACTATTTCTAATCTTTTGTTATCCCCTTGCATTTGGAAGCAGGGCACTTAACAGCACCACAAACGGCGGGCTCTGTACCTGCCCGCCCCTCCCCAACAGAAGAATCCCAGCCACCCCTGCCTCCTGGCCACCTTGTTTTTCCGTCTCCCCACGTGCATGCTAATCGGCTGTCCCTTATGGGTAGGGATTATTATTTCACCTGACCGACTCCTGTGCCAGTGTCTCTGGCTTTCTCGAATTCTGTTCCGCCCTTCTGGGCCCAAGGCCCTTCTTCCTAAGGCCCTTCTGGAAATTCTTCCAGCAAGGGTTTCTGAGGGGTCAATATTCGGCATCTACGTGAGATCTATCTATTTGGCTCTCTCTTTTCATTCCTGACTCTCTACCCCCCAACACAGTCTCTGCACTGCCCACGGCCCCCAGTCAGGCCCGACCAGGCTGCCCTCACCAGACATGCCACAGCCCCTTCTGACTGTACTCTAGATGATTCTTTTATTCCTTCTGGTCCTTTCCCGGAGGGCCTTGCCTGATCTGCCCGCTTCCTGACCCGATCTTGCTCATCTCAAACCCAGGGCTCCTTCCAAGTCTCCCCGCAGGAATCACCTATCGGGAAAGATTCTTGTCTACAGGCAAGCGTCATCAGATAAGCCAAAAGCAGAGAAGTGGCCCCGTTGTCGCACACCCGGGTCTGCTCTGGGTACGTACACGTGCGGGTCCTCTGGGCTGGGTGAGACGCCGCACGGTGGACGTGCTTGGCGAAGATTCCGCCGTATTTTGGCTTTACTCTTTGAGGCAGGTGGCATGTCTTATTTGTTTTTTTTAAGGTTTATTTATTTATTTTGGGAGTGGGGGAGGGACAGAGAGAGAGGGAGACACAGAATTCGAAGCAGGCTCCAGGCTCTGAGCCGTTAGCGCAGAGCCCGATGTGGGGCTCGAACTCACAGACCGCAAGATCGTGACCTGAGCGGAAGTGGGACACGTAACCGACTGAGCCACCCAGGCGCCCCAGGAGTGTGTCGTTTTTAATTTCCACACATTTGTTTCCCAAATTTCTTGTTATGATTGATTTCTAATTTCATCCACCTGTGTTCAGAGAACACACTTTGTGTTATTTCTAGGCTTTTAAATTTATGGAGGCTTATTTTTTGCCTTAGCACGTGGTTTATCTTGAACACCACTCCATGTGTATTTGAGAAGAATGTATATTCTGCTTAGATGGGTCTTTTTCGTTTTCAAGGACTCTTGTAATTACATTGGGCCCACCTGGATAATCTAGGCTACTCAAGGTTAGCTGATTAATGAACTTAATTCTCTCTGCAGCATTAATTTCCCCTTTTTCATGTAATATTCACGGGGTTTGAGGACTAGGATATGGACATTAGGAGGGGGAGAGGGTGGGGTCATTATGCTGCTTAACACAACAGGCTGAGATCGAAGAGCAGCTGCTTTTTTGGGTATCCAGTTTGCGAAACAAAAAACAAAAACCCACGTAACCATTTTGGGGAATGGCAATAGTAAGGACACAAAGTAACTTTTGCCTTGAAGTTGTTCTCCTGTTTTTGCAGACATTGGAGTCTCTTCTTTAATTCTCAGTATTCAGACTTAGGACAAAGCACAAGTCAAATCCTTTCTAAAATTAAAATTTGATTACTGTTGCATAAGAGCCATTACTGTTTCACAGCAGCTTTTCTGTTTCATGACCTAGATATAAAATAAGTAGAAAGAACACAAGCGACAGGTTCTTCATATGGGAAAATGTCAAGAATTAAAGCACGAGTCATTGGCAAGAAGCTCCTGTGACCTCACGGCGGGTTGAACGACAAATATTTTCCCCTGGAGTCTTTGGATCCCTGTTAGCTAAGCTTAAAGTTTCTATTTTATTGGAGGGACAGATACCCCTACAGGCAAAAGCCAGAAGAAGGACTTTCCGAAGAACACATACGTGATACCAACATTTATTATGTATATGTGTGTATGTATACGTGTATACATATGTACATGTATAATTTTGTTTATAAAAGCACCTCACGCCCATAAAAACTTCAAAGATCACATCACAGAAATATTATGTTGAGCTGTATAAAATTTCCAATATTTCACTATTTTTTGTTCTTTTTTTTTTTTATGTTTTTATTTATTTTTGAGAGAGAAAGAGAGAGCAGGGGAGGGGCAGAGAGAGGGAGACAGAGGATCCGAAGTGGGCTCTGTGCTGAGAGCGGAGAGCCCCTTGTGGGGCTCAAACTCACCAACCGTGAGATCATGGCCTGAGCCAAAGTTGGACGCTTAACCAGCTGAGCTACCCAGACGGCCCACCTTCACTATTTTTTTGACCTACACGATCAGCGATTTCATACTGCTCAACCTAATAATATAGCAAGGAGAATTCCCTGTAATCTCCGTGCCCTGGAGGGAACCTCTGGCATTTGGTGTGTATCTTTCCAGGCTGGAGAGTATGTCTGTGCATGTTCACGGTTGGCGAGGTTATTACCACAATGCCATAACTTGAATAACATCGCAACCTGCTTTCTAAACACTTTGTAGAGCAAAGCAAATCCTAGGGCCGCTGCTGCTGCTTCCCTTCTCTGGTGCCTCCGTTTCCTTCTCTGTGAAAATGGAACTAATGGTTCTGTGCCGGGTGTTTATTGCTTCTGGGCTCCAATTCATCATGTTTGTCCGCTCTGTGGAAATGGGTCTGGGCCCTTTATTTTCCTTTGCCAGATGGAACAATGCTGAGTTTTGCCACTAGAGGGCGCCAGCAGCCGTTTCTTGAGGAAGAGGCTTTACTTCCTGGTGGTGATGCGGCAGGGCTAACTTCTCCAGCTCCGCTCCTGCCACGGGGACAGCTTTTCCAGCAGCCGGCTCCTTCAGCAGAGGCAGCCAGAACCGCTGCTTCCCCTAGCACCCCACTCCCACCCTGGGAGTAGTGGAGGGCCTCTTCCCCAGCACCCTAAAGGATGGCTTTCCAGTAAGTTCCATGGGGCCTGTGCTGTGCTTCAGCAACTTCACTTATCCAATGAGCCACGGCCCAGCCATTCCCTCTCCAGGGAGGTCTGGATCTCAGACCTGGGGCTGGATGGGAGCCCTTCTGGCTAGGGGAGGAAGTGCTCTGTCTCGGCCCTGGGGATGAGGGTTGCTCCTTACATCTGCTAGTCTGGTCGTGTTTAGAGTTCCTTTTACTTTTTAAAAGAGTTTTAATGTTTATTTATTTTTGACACAGAGAGAGGCAGAGCATGAGCAGGGGAGGGGCAGAGAGAGAGAGAGGGAGACACAGAATCCGAAGCAGGCTCCAGGCTCTGAGCTGTCGCACAGAGCCCGATGCGGGGCTCGAACTCACAGACTGAGAGACCATGACCTGAGCCGAAGTCGGATGCTCCACCGACTGAGCCACCCAGGCGCCCGAGTTCCCTTTACTTCTAACTAGCCGATCCCTTGTTACTCCAATCCCCTGTTATAGTTAATAATTCTTTACATTAAACTTTCCCTGTTCAAATTACTTTGTGGTTTCCCTCAGCCTGAACCCGATCCCACATATTGTTATGAGGATTGGAAGGAGGGAGAGGGCTGAGCTCAGTGTGTAACACGCAGGGAGGACTCAGAAAACAGCGGTTACGTCATCATCATCGTCGTCCCTGTCATTGTCATTATCGCATCTCCACGTCAATACCTACAGAGTGGCCTCTGCCTTATTGGCCATGGCCGTGGTTCCGCAGTACGGATGGAGTGTGGAATTCCTCAACTCCTCATGGACATTGGGATTATTCCACTCTTCCGTTATTACGAACAGCCCTATGATCCACAGAAGAGCTGTCCGCCCCTGAACACTCAGCCTACATATGCTTTGCACTGAAGCAATTACGTATAGTGACTCCAATTCTCACAACGCGCCTATTCTTTTTTTTTTTTTTTAATTTTTTTTTCAACGTTTTTTATTTATTTTTGGGACAGAGAGAGACAGAGCATGAACGGGGGAGGGGCAGAGAGAGAGGGAGACACAGAATCGGAAACAGGCTCCAGGCTCCGAGCCATCAGCCCAGAGCCTGACGCGGGGCTCGAACTCACGGACCGCGAGATCGTGACCTGGCTGAAGTCGGACGCTTAACCGACTGCGCCACCCAGGCGCCCCACAACGCGCCTATTCTATTCGCTTCCAAAACTTAAGTGGCTGAAAACAACACAACGTTTATTACCTTACAGTTCTGGATGTCAGGAATCCGAAATGAAGGTGTTGGCAGGGCCGTGTCCCTTCTGAGGGCTGCTGGGGAGACTCTGTCTCTCCCAACTTCTAGAAGCTGCCTGCATTCTGTGGCTCGTGGCTACCCACTCCCCGCCCCTTGGCTCCACCCTCTTGTCCCCACTCCCACCCAGGCATATCTCCTACTACTCACTGTGATCCTCCTGCCTCCCACTTAGAAGGACCCCTGTGACAACATCAGGCCCACGCGGATGATCCAGGACAACAGCCCCATCTCAAGATCCTTGACTTGATCACAACAGTGAAGTCCCTTTTCCCGCATAAGGTAACATAGTCATAGGGTCCAGGGATTAAGAGGTGGACACCTGTGAGCGGGCTTCATTCAGCCTACCTCACCCATGGAGTAAATACTATTACTCTACCCATTTTACAGATGAAAAAAGTGAGGCACAAGGAGAGTAGGTAACTTGCCCAAGGTCACACCGCTCAGAAGCAGGAGAGCTGGGGTACAGGCAGTCTGGCTCCATAATCAGGTTGAGGTTTTCTCAACTACACAACTTTGCATAAATCATTGCCTACTAGAAGGAGGGTTTGTGTCGCATACATTTCTAGAAGCAGAATTACTGGGGCACAGCGTAACAGGTGTTGCCACGTTGTCCTTCACCACAGCCGTGTCACTTAATTCCCCCCAGCGGCTCCTAAAAGCCAGTTCTCCTCAACCCGACTCTAGAAGCTTTGAGGGCAGACTACCGCTTGAATACACAAAACCAAAGGATTTTTACAACTTCGTATCAACTGAGTAACTGAAAAATGTTTCTCTTTAATGAGAGGAGAGGAATATTACTCTCCCAATAATAAGCAAAAAATTACAGTGGGAACAAAGAACCCTCAGCTTCGTGGAGAAAATGAAAATAATTGGTTACCTTAACGTATCGCAGGACCAAAAATACTGTCCTAACACTGACTGCGATTCCAGCTTTATTCCCCTCTGCTCCGCCTTGTCAGAGGCATCGTGTTTGAGGGTTTAATTTGCCTGCTTTGGTGGAGTTTTTGTTTTTCCTCTCCAGTGTCATCTTCCGAAGGTCTCTGGTTAATAAATCACTTCCATCCTTGAGCCTTTCCGATTTCTCCCTTCTTATGTTGTATTCAAGCCACAAGTCTTGTCGACAACTTCCTTTCCCAGGCCTTCCATTCCCCTTGGTGGCGTGCTGTTTATCTGGGGCCAAGTACGTCTCCTAACCACAGTGGCGAACGCTTAGTTACTTTTCTAGTCTCCATTCTCTGGACGAGGAAAAGGCACGGAGTGGTTTGTTCAAGACCCCTTAAAATGGGATTTAACCCACGACATCCACCTCGAGGTTCTGCTTGCTTGACCTCTTACTGTAGCTCCTCTGGAGCAGCTGGCCTTCTGGTGGTCTGCAGAACCCATGCCTACCTGCCCCAGGACGTCTACAGGTCGCCGGACGCTTGCAGGGCTGCTCGGACTTGTCCTGGCTGGCGAGGGAGGCAGCCAGCAGCCCAGAGCGCAGGCTGCCATTTCCTACTGCATCGGCTTTCGGAGTTTCAGGGCGCTCATCTGCACGTGAGAACACCAGTCCCCCCTCACAGGGCAGTGATGGGCAACTGGCGTTACCCCCATCTTATAGGTGATGACACGGAGGCTCACGACGTGAGGGCAGGGCGGGCACAAGGTGAGAACTTGGGAAAGGGACACCGTCTCCTTCCTAAGATGCCAGCGTCCCTGTGCTGAGTTCCACTGAAGAAGCAGGCTTCGTTAACAGAGGATTTGTAGGGACCTTCCCTTTTCTGATTCTTCATTTGTAACTAAGCTTTCTGGTGTAGCCCTGCCCAGCCTGTTCCAGACTTGGCCCCTACCTCCCTGCTGTCTTTCCGTGCACTAGGGACCCAGATCTCCCCCAGCCCAGGGGTCTTCCCTTTCGGCACCTGTTACATCTCCAGGCGAGGCCCCTTGCATTGCACAGACCAATCATTTGCCAAGAGAATGTGCCACTGACTACATGTCACCACGTGAACCCTGTGTTCTTAAAGGCCCTTCACCCATGCCTCCAAAGTGTCACCACTCCATGGTTTCACACCCCAAACACACAGCTCAGGCTCTGGCTCACCTCTCCAGTACGATAAAGTTCTAGGCTCTCCACTCTGGCATTTGAGATCTCTGCTGGCTCCCCTCCAGTGATAGTAAGCCCCCTACCTCCTAATACTGCAAATTCCATATTTACAATGTTGTCTTGTCTTCCTGTAGAAGGTACACAGGAAGATCTCTAGTTGTTATTTCTGTTCTGCTCTGAGCACCCAACACCCTGTCCAACCCTCCTTCTGCGTGACTGTCCCTCCAGGTACTTGGAGAAGAAAAGGGAGACAATGAGACTCTTCTGAGTGGCACTGGGGAGCTGGGAAAAGGCATTGGCTTTGTAGACCAGAGAGCCAGGTCTGATGGCAGCAGCCCCTCCTGGCCCTCTGGCCTCTTCTGGACTTGCTGGGCTGTTCCTTCTCCACTCTTCTCTCCTCCTGGGGTTACAGCTTCTTCCCTCCCTGCTACAGGGTTCCTGGGCCTCCCCTGGACCTTTGCTTCACTCCACACCCCCATCCCCCCATCGATTCTCAGGAGCTCTGTCTCCTTGTGCTTTTCCCCTGGTCACTAGGCCATTCCACAAACACCGATGCCTCACTGTATACTGGAGCCCCCCACTGGCTGGTGGGAGAGAGCATCTGGCTTGGGGATCTCTCTCCTCCTCCATGCCTTTTCTCCATCCCTTGTTCCTTCCCAAGTTGTCATCCCCATAATAACGCTGGGAGGTGGACTCTACTACCACCCACATTTTAGATATAAGGACACAGAGGCTCAGATTTGCGTGATCTGCCAGGGCCGCGCACCTAGTAACCGGCGGCGCCTGGCCACCGAGCGTTTGGCCCGGCTGCTCTAGAGCTGGTCTCCGCGCAGCTTAGACCCCGCCCGCCCCGCCCCGCCCCACGCCCCGCCCCGCCCCACGCCCCGCCCCGCCCCACGCCCCGCCCCCATGCCCGCCCACAACACGCCCCATTTATATGCTCCGCCCACCGCTCAGGCCCCGCCCTCGCCCCGCCCCGCCCGGCTCGGCCGCCAGAGGACCCGGAGCTGAGGCGCCCCGGCCTGCGGCGGCGGCGGCGGGGACGATGTGGTTCTTTGCCCGGGACCCGGTCCGGGACTTCCCGTTCGAGCTCAGCCCGGACCCCCCCGAGGGCGGCCCGCCTGGGCCCTGGGTCCTGCACCGCGGCCGCAAGAAGGTGAGCGCGGCCCCGCTCCGCAGGCCGCGGCCGACCTCGGCCTCGCCTAGTCAGCGCCGCCGGCCCCGCCGCGTCGCGCCCCGCCTGACGTGGCTGCGGAGCCTCCGGGGCAACCGGCCGGGGGAGGGGGACGGGCAGTGCCGACGTGGCGGGCGGAAGGACCGAGGGACGACCGGCGGACGGAACCGGGGTCACGTGGGCCCGGCTCAGTCCCTAAAGGCTGACCTGGGGAGATACCCGGAGGCGGCCCTTTTCTCCCGCCACTTGTCAGCTCGGGGGCCCATCTCGGAACTGGAGTGGTCGCCTGGGCCCGGCCCACATCCCTGAGGTCCCTCTGTCCTACCCCAGGCCACAGGCAGCCCGGTGTCCATCTTCGTGTACGACGTGAAGCCCGGTGCCGAAGAGCAGACCCAGGTGGCCAAAGCTGCCTTCAAGCGCCTCAAAACTCTCCGGCACCCCAACATTCTGGCCTACATCGATGGGCTGGAGGTACCTGCTGCCCAGGCTGTCCCATCCGTGCCCCTCACTTTCTCCCAGGCTCCCAGCCCTGTCTTCTGCCTTCCTGCCCCTCAGCTTCCACCCCTCCTGCCTCTGCACCCCTAGATTTGATTTCCCCTTCTCCACCTCTCTCCCCGTGCCTCTCATCTCCCCTTCCTCTCCGGCCATGTCCCCTTCTTCAGACAGACAAGTGCCTCCATGTAGTGACAGAGGCAGTGACCCCACTGGGAATATACCTCAAGGAGCGAGCGGAGGCCGGTGGCCTGAAGGATCTGGAGCTCTCCTGGGGGCTACACCAGATTGTGGTGAGGTGGGGGCAGTGGTGATGAGGGCAGGGTGGGGGACTCCAGTTGCTGGAGTGCGATGGCTCCTTCTGCCCCCAGAAAGCCCTCAGCTTCCTGGTCAATGACTGCAGCCTCATTCACAACAACGTCTGCATGGCCGCTGTGTTCGTGGACCGGGCCGGCGAGTGGAAGCTGGGGGGCCTGGACTACATGTACTCTGCCCAGGGCAATGGCGGGGGACCCCCCCCGGAAGGGGGTCCCTGAACTTGAGCAGTATGACCCCCCGGAGCTGGCTGATGGCAGTGGCAGAGCAGTCAGAGAGAAATGGTGGGTGACTGGGGGCGGCATGCCCCAACCTGCCCTATTCTGGAAGCTCCAGCAGCCTCGGGACCCCTCAACCAGCTGGCGCTTCCCTGTCCCCTGCCCCCCAGCTGGGGAGGGACCTAGGGTCCTCAGGGAGGTAGGGCAGGAGAAACAAAGACGTATGAGCTGGGGTGGATGTCCTTGCTTTTCTGAGCCTGAGTCTCTTTATCTGTCAAATGGGACTAATGAGCCCTGCTTCTCAGGGCTGATGGGATGATCAGCTTAGTGTCTGGTGCCCAAGGCGGGTTGGAGGTCTGTGCTGGCAGGTGGCAGGGCCTTGAGCGGCTCTGGTCACACTGCCTCAGGTCAGCCGACATGTGGCGCTTGGGCTGCCTCATCTGGGAAGTCTTCAACGGGCCCCTACCTCGGGCAGCCGCCCTGCGCAACCCTGGAAAGGTGAGTGTCCGACCCAATCCCAGCCCCTGTCTGCCAGCCAGCCAGCCCTGCCCTGACACTGACCCTTCTCCTGCAGATCCCCAAATCGCTGGTGCCCCATTACTGCGAGCTAGTTGGAGCCAACCCCAAAGTGCGTCCCAACCCAGCCCGCTTCCTGCAGAACTGCCGGGCGCCCGGTGGCTTCATGAACAACCGCTTTGTGGAGACCAACCTCTTCTTGGAGGAGATTCAGGTGAGCCCCCCACCCCGCCCTGGGCTTTGGTCCTGTGTCCTTCATCCCAGTCCTCCCTCCCCACTTTGTGGGCTCCCTTGGAATTAGACCCTGGGGGACAAGCGTGGACTAGGGAGCCAGGCTCTCTGGGTCTGAACCCTGGCTCCAGCTCTCATTTACTGTGACTTGTCAGACGCTCTTTCTACACTAGTACCTGCTTCAGAGGAACTCGGTGAGGATTCAGTGAGTGGGAAGCGCATCATATAATGTCTGCCACATAGTAGGTACTTAGTGACTGCCCCTGGCACTCCAGTAACTCCCCCTGTACATACTGGCCTTGGCCCTGATGGGTGCCATGCCTGGTGCTGCGCTGTGCTATGGGCAGCGGGGCCAGGAGGAAGAGTCAGACCCAGATCCCTGCCCTCAAGGACCTAGCAGGGAGTAAATGGACCAGGTCCCAACCCTTAGGGACTCTCACTGGGAGAGAGGGACAGAAAATCATAAATGAGGAAATGTGTGCTCCCAGGATAGGGACAAGTACCAGGAAGGAAAATAGTGGGTCAGGGTGCTCAGGGAGAGGTTCTCTCAGGGGTGACATTTGAACTGAGACCTGACGAGTGGGAAGGTGGGAGCCATGGCGATGGGAATTGGGGAAGAGTGTTCCAGGCAGAGGGAACAGCAAATGGAAAGATGTGAGGGAGGACTCCTTGGCTTAATCTCCTTGAACTTGAGTTTCCATATCTGTGTAATGGGGATAATGATAGTTTCTGCTGGCCTGTAGGTTGTTGTAGGGAATGCGGGGGGGAGGCTCAGCCCTGGATACCTGCTCTGACCCAGCTGAGTGTGGGGCACACGGAAAGGTGACTGAGAATCTGGAGGGGGAGAGGAGTGAGACACTTACCTGACCTTGTTGGAGCTGGTCGGGCAGGGAGGGCCTTCAGAGCAGGAGAACCTGAGCTTCATCCTGAGGGAAAAGCGCCGGAGGTGCTGGGCCCTGTGCCTCCTGGGCAGGTGGGGGCAGCAGGGACTTTGTCACCTGGAGTCCTCACGTCTCTGACTCTGCCAGGCCACCCTTCTTATAATGTGCTCCATAGGAAATGGGCTGTTTCTGGCCAAGCCCAAGGAGAATGTGGGAGGGCAGGGCCTCGGGGCCCCTCTTCCTGTCATTGGGCTGGCCAGTGGAGAGTGCCCAGCTATGCGACCTTGAATGCGGTTCGGTCTTCTCTGGGCGTTGGCGCCCCATGAACCTGACTGTCAGAGCACCAGGTCTGCCTCCCACGCTCGACTGAGGTACTCAAGTGCTAACCAGGTCCTCCTCATTCCCAGCCAGAGGTCAGCTCTTCTGGGCCAGGCATCTGCTTGGGGAATGAGGGCACAGTAGAAAACACAGGAACTTTGGAAGCATATAGAACTAGGGTATAATCCCTAGCCAGTCACTCTCGACTGGTGACCTCGAGCCTCAACCTCCTTGCATATACATGAGGGAATGACAGCATCTCTTCACAGGGTGCAGCACAGGGTAGGTGACAGCCCACGGAGTCAAACTCTTCCCTGTCTGCTGCTTAGCTGTGTGACTTTTGACAGATTCCTTGACCTCTCTGTGCCTTAGCTTCCTTGTTGGATTAAATGTGGATTATGTTGGCACCTATCCGATAAAGATGTGGGGGGATCATTTAACCTGTGTAAAGGTTTTAGCATGTAACTCTGCCTGGCATAGTCTGTCCTCAGGAGACGTGAGTTACGGGGATTGTGGCCTCAGAGGCAGATTAGGGGGACCATTGAGCTGACGGCCTGGCCTGCCTGGCTCAGTGGGAGGACCAGGTCTCGGGGTTAACTATACCTGATCCCTGCCTTCTGCACAGCGTGCCACGAATACCACCCTGGCCAGGGTCACGTGGATGGACTAAGCCCCCTCCCCTCTCTGAGCCTTAGTTTTCTCATTGGTGTGCTGGGGTTAACGGTACTCACACCTTGGGTTGTTGTTTGTGAGGAGTAGAGGTGATGCTGACAAAGGTCTGATGGCCCAAGTGGCTGCTTTCCCAGCAACGGGTCAGGGGTAGTGACGAGAATGACAGTCACTGACTAACTAGGCGCCCACGGTGTGCCAGGCACTGTGCTGGCAGCTTTCACGTGCATTTTCCGGTTGAATCTGCAGAACAACTCAGTATAGTTATTATCCCGCTTCACAGCTGGAGGAACTGGCCCAAGGTCACGTGGTTGCTAAATGAGGGAGTTGGGATTTGAACCCAGGCAGTGGGGCTCCAGAGCCCGTATAGTTCAATTCTCTTTCAGGCTGGGGGCGACCCTCTGTCCCGGCCCATAGCTGAGGCTGATCTAGGCTGATCTCCTCCCCGTATCCTGTCCTTGATCCCCCAGATCAAAGAGCCGGCTGAGAAGCAAAAGTTCTTCCAAGAGCTGAGCAAGAGCCTGGACTCTTTCCCCGAGGATTTCTGCCGGCACAAGGTGCTGCCCCAGCTGCTGACCGCCTTCGAGTTTGGCAATGCAGGAGCCGTTGTCCTCACACCCCTGTTCAAGGTGAGCAAGGCCCGTGGGGCCCAGGGACTGGCCGGGTGGGTCTGAATGGCAAAGGAGAAGGCTCTGGGGGAGGGGCGGTCTGGTCAGGGCAGATCCACACACATGACAGGACCACTTGATCAGCTGTCAGGGAGGCTGGGTGGACTCCTTGTCCTTGAGGAGGCGAAACCCTGGGCCTCTAAAATTCTTTTTCCAAAGACCCTTTGCTTGAGAGCCCACAGACCTTCTTCCATTTCCCCAACACAGTGCCCTTGGTCTGACACGTGCACCGTGTTTCCAAGGCCCGGGAGATCACCTGCTCAACACCCCACTTTCCCTCTTCCCTCCTGACCACTTGGCACTCAGTTCTCTTGACTTCTAGGGGCTGGATCCTCCCCCCACTTCCTTAGACCCCAGCCCACCCTTGCCTGGGCACCTGCTCTTCCCCACTCTGCCCACCCTGGGAGAACACTTTCTCCTGAAGGGGCTTGGCATGGGGCAAGAGGGAAGACAGCAAGCAAATCCTTATGGCTGGGAGCCTCCAGAAATCATAGGCAGAATTCTGTATGCATGAGTGTGCATGTGGTACATTGGTGCCTGATTATAGGGAGGGGCACAGAGCTTTCATTAGTCTCCCAAGAGGGGCCTGGACTCGAAAAGTTAAGGGCAGGGCTGCCTGAGATGGAGTATGGGCAGAGGGGCTGCTGAAGAAGTGCCTGACGCCCTCCACCATCACCCCATTCCCACCCTGGGAGATCAGCAGGGAGTCCAAGGAAGGTAAATGAGCCCAGTAAAGTCACCCTGCTTCTGTGCATGTAGCCGAGCCCCCTCTTCCTGCTCTTTCCCAAAGGTGGGCAAGTTCCTCAACGCTGAGGAGTATCAGCAGAAGATCATCCCTGTTGTGGTCAAGATGTTCTCATCCACTGACCGGGCCATGCGTATCCGCCTCCTACAGCAGGTAAGGGCTGTGGTCAGACCCTATACCCCTCCACCTCACCCAGACCCCACCTTGGCTGCTGGGGAGACCTTTGTCTCACTTCCAGCCCCAGGCTGGTGACCCGAGCCCCTGCCCTGGCACCCCAGAAACCTTTCCCCAAACACACACAGATGAGGGACTGGTAAGGCTAGGCTCTCAGGAAGTTGAGACCATCACAAGGTTCACTGGCACCTTTGGGAAGGCACAGCCTGCCCAGACTGCAGGGCCCCAACTGTCCGCCTCCCCCAGTCTCTTGACTTGATCACTTTAGCTGTTCATAGAGTGGGGATAGTGTCTCTCCTGCCAATCCCTGGGCAGCTGGGAGCATCAAACAGGATCCGTGGGATCAAGGGTGGGGGCCTCTTATGAGCCAGCAAGTACCTAGAGGCTCCCAGCTATCGTTCCCGCCCCAGCTGCCAAACACGTGAGCCTACCTCACGCCACTTTCTGGCTGGGGTTTATAGCCCCTTTTATAGAAGAGACAGTAGAGGCTCTGAGAAGGGATGTGATGCAGGACCGGAGGCCAGGCCCTCCAGCTGCCAGTCCTTGGTTCTTCCCAGCACCCTCCTGGCCCCTCTTCATCACTCTGCGTGGTCCGAAGGCCAGAGATAGGCCAGATGCGAGGTAGGGGGCTCAGGAGATGCACCTGGCTAGCCGGTGCCTGCCAGGTGGAAAAACAAAGCCACGAGATGAGCTGGTGGCTGTGATCAGGGTTGGAGGTGCTGACCGTGTTCTCCCCCTCACTGGGCCACAGATGGAACAGTTTATCCAATACCTCGATGAGCCAACAGTCAACACCCAGATCTTTCCCCACGTTGTGCACGGTTTCCTGGACACCAACCCTGCCATCCGGGAGCAGACAGTCAAGGTGGGCGTGCCCTGGTTTTTGAAGGCTCAGAGAGGGCTCACTTGAGAGCACAGCGGCCTTGGTTTTGGCCTATGGGTCTGAGCAGGTTAAGGGAGGAGCAGGCACGACCCTGCATGTAGGGCCGGGCTCTGGGAGCGGCTCAGCAGCTGGTGAGGGAAGCAGGTTGGGATCGGCTTATAGTCCTCCGTTCAGCAGACACTGGCTGAGCACCTCTCGTGCCTGGCCCTGTGCCCCATGCTGGGATGCACTGTGCCTCATGGAGCATCTTTTTGAGATGACAGGGAGTGGGTTTGGCAGACAGTACACAGAATTAGGAAAGGTACATTATGTTAGAAAGTGACAGTGTGAAGAGAAGGGTTTGCAGTTTTAAAAACAGCGATCAGGGAAGAATTGCTAAGGAGGTATCATTTAGGGAAAGGAGGCTTGGGATCAAGGTAGGTGGAGATCTGGAGGAAACGGGTTCCCTGCAGAAGGAACATGTGCAGAGGTCCTGAGGCCAGTGTAGAAGTAGCAGTAAGAGGTTTAGCATGGCTGAAGGGGCGTGGTTGTGAGAGGTGGAGTCTGAGAGGTAATGGTGGCTCAGACCTGAGAGGTGGCAGTGGGGGGACAGAAGGGGCCACATTCCGAAGGTGGGGCCGACAGTATGTGCTGATGGGTGGATGCGGAGCCAAGTGTGGCTCCGAGGTTTCTGGCCCGGGCACCTGGAAGGTTAAGTTGCCATTTACTGAGAAACTGGGAGCCTCAGGTTTGCGGGAGGAGGTTGGTCTAGTTAGGCAGGTACAGATGTCTGTTCGGCCGCTGGTTATTTATGTGTGAAGTTCAGGGAAGAAGTCTGGGCCGGAGCTGCTCCTCTGGGCTTTGTCAGCTAACAAGGGCATTCAGAGCCACGAAAGGGGTAAGGTCACCTAGGGTGAGGTGAAAAGAGAAGAGGCCTGGTGAGCACCTGTGGGGGTCTGAACCGTAAGATCTCGGCCACAGGAGACCGAGAAGGAGCAGCTGATGAGGTCAGAGGAGAGTGATGAGAGGGCAGGGTCCTGGAGGACCAGAGATGGCAGTTTCAAGGAGCAAGGAGAACTCAGGAGTGTCAGAGCTACTGAGGGGTCACAGCTGGTTTGGACGGAGAATCGGCCGCTGGATTTAGCAACACAAAGGTCCCCGGTCACCTCCTGGAGCCAGTTGGTAGAGAGTGGGTGGGGGGCGGTGTTTCTGTAGAAGCGTGAGTAGAGTGCGTGCAAGAGAGGACGGAGGGAGAAGGATGGGAGACGGGGGTGTGCACCAACTTCGGAGGTTTTGCTGTAAAGGGGACAGAGAAGCGTCCCCTTCCGCGGCATTCTGGGTAGGGGCCAGGACCAGGTTGGGGGGTAGGTTTGGGAGGTTCCCTCAGCACCCAGTGCCACTACTGGCCCACACACCCTCCCCGGAAGCCACTTCTGCATGTGGTCTTTTGGCCGGCCGTGGCCCACGGTTTGCACACTCCTGCACCCACAGTCCATGCTGCTCCTGGCCCCAAAGCTGAACGAGGCCAACCTGAACGTGGAGTTGATGAAGCACTTCGCGCGGCTGCAGGCCAAGGATGAGCAGGGCCCCATCCGCTGCAATACCACCGTCTGCCTGGGCAAAATCGGCTCCTACCTCAGTGCCAGTGTGAGTGCCCTACGTGGATTCTGGGGGTTCTCTCACTGTCCCCGGGGCCACGGTGTCCTCCAGGGCCAGGCCTCCTTGTGCAGGGGCCGCCATCCTCCCAGAGGCCTAGGCCCTGGGTGCTCCCAGCCCAGAGGTGTGAGGGTAGATTGAGGCATGTATCAGGTCGCCCAGCCAGTAGGTGGTGGATCTGGGAACTGAACGCGGGCTTGCTTGGCCCCCTTGGCCTGTGTGCACTCCCTCAGCCAGGGTCTGTAAACGCAGATGTCTGCAGCGCCCAGACAGTTAACAGGAATGAATGAATGGTGACGGCGGCCCAGGCCTCGGCCCCAGGGCAGCGGCTCCAGCCCCTGTCGTCCTGAGGCAGCATGAACAGGGTGATCTGGGAGGAGAAGCCCAGATCGAGTTTTCAGGAAAAATTCGCCTCGTTTGTTAGTGATTAGCTCACATTTTTCAGATTCTGGGGGAGCCCGTGGATGGCCTCTGCTCCGGGAAGTAGATCTGGGAGTTCTGGGTCCCAGTACTGATCCTGAACTCAGGAGCCCTCTCTCCTGCCCCACCCCAGACCCGACACAGGGTCCTCACCTCTGCCTTCAGCCGGGCCACCAAAGACCCATTTGCACCTTCGCGGGTGGCGGGTGTCCTGGGCTTTGCTGCCACCCACAACCTCTACTCCATGAATGACTGTGCCCACAAGATCCTGCCTGTGCTCTGTGGCCTCACCGTGGATCCTGAGAAATCTGTGCGAGACCAGGTGAGGCACAGCTGGGCCCGGGCCCTGGAGCGGAGGCTCCAGGGGGGCATTTGGGCCCTAGCTGGCCCCGCGGACTCATGGGAACCCAGGAGTCCCCAGCTTTGCCCCTTCCTACCCCATAGGCCTTCAAGGCCATTCGAAGCTTCCTGTCCAAACTGGAGTCTGTGTCAGAGGACCCAACCCAGCTAGCGGAAGTGGGTGAGTGGCCCCCAGTCGTGTGCCCTCTTCTTCCATCACATCCTTGACTGTTACCTGTCAGAGCCCCCTTCCATGTCACTGGAGTCTCTGAAAGCTAGAACGACCTCGGAGAGCAGACCCGACACCACTGCTCCCCACCCCTCCCATCTTAGAGATGGGGGAGCACAGGCCTGGAGAAGGGGGGCCACTACAGGTTGCTCTGTGTCCGTTGCTGCGCTCCTGTCACCTTCCCCATGAGAGCCTGAGGTGACTGTACTTGTCTCTTTTGACACTGCCCAGAGAAGGATGTCCATGCCGCCTCCAGCCCTGGAATGGGAGGAGCCGCAGCCAGCTGGGCAGGCTGGGCTGTCACAGGGGTCTCCTCGCTCACGTCCAAGCTGATCCGTGCACACCCAGCAGCTGCCCCGGCTGAGACCAACGTCCCCCAGAGACCCACGCCCGAGGGTGAGTGTGCCCCAGAGTGGCCACATCAGTGACTGAGGGCTTGGGGGTGCTGGCACCTAGGAGCTGTTACTGTCTGGCTTCTCCGGGGGTGGCAGTGGGGACGTAGGGGACAGGCGGGGTCTGGTCCCTTCACGAGCTGCTCCCTGCACCTTCCCCCTGACCCCAGAAACCTCTGCCCTGTTTTGAGACCTTCCTGGGGCCCGGTATCTGGGACCTCAGTGAGCCTCTGCTCCTCAGGACTCCCTGCCCCGGCCCCCGCCGTCGTCCCTGCCACATCCACAACCTCAGGCCACTGGGAGACGCAAGAGGAGGGCACGGACACAGCGGAGGACAGCAGTGTTGCCGACAGATGGGATGATGAAGACTGGGGCAGCCTGGAGGTGAGTGGGGCCGAGGGGGCCTCCCCAGGCGACTCCCAGGTAACTTCAGGTCAAAGGTTAAGGCTGCCTTCAAGGAGCTCAGGTGGGCTTGGCTGGTCACGCCTGTCCTCATCTGCACGGCATCCCTGCTGAGTAGGTGTCACGAGTGGCCCTTGTGGGTAAGAGTTGGCAGCTGTCCCCCACTAAGCCCCAGGGGCCCCTGGGAGCAGGGATGGAAGTGGTGGCGGTGGGCCACCCAAATGGGGTGGGCAGCCCATTTGTCTTCCTCACTCTCTTCTCCCTGTCCTCCAGTAGCTCCAGGGGTCAGTAAGGAGAGGCCACCCCCAGGCCTGTGGGGGATGGGCTGAGGATGGAGTGGGGCTACCCTGATGGGAATGGGGGCAGACCTCGGGGCCCGATTTCCCCATCTGCTGACAACAGTCTCGGGTCTGAGGCTGTGGGGAACGGTGTGGAACATCTAGATCTCATTCCCCAGCCTCAGAGGAGTGATGGCATGTCCACTCTATAGATGGGAAGCAAGGCTTGAGGAGCAAGTGAGGTGGAATGCCAAAGAAGAAAGGGTGGAGCCCGCGGCTGGGAAGGGGCAGGCAGGCTTCCTTGCCCTTTGGGTGGGGGCTGGAGCGCCTATGGTCGCGCTCTCCTTCTCACACTGCAGCAGGAGGCCGAATCGGTGTTGGCCCAGCAGGAGGACTGGAGTACTGGGGGCCGAGCTAGCCGTGCCGGGCAGGTAAGCAGGGTGGGACAGTGGTGTTCCTGTGGGGGAGGGGGAGGGGGAGGCCAGCCATTGGGCACCCCCCCCCCCATTGGGCACTACCTCCCCATCTTCTGCAGACCAGCAACCTGGACCCAAAATCCGAGTCAGACTGGAGCAGCTGGGAAGCCGAGGGCTCGTGGGAGCAGGGCTGGCAGGAGCCAAGTCCCCCGGAGCCACCGCCTGAGGGCACACGGCTGGCCAGCGAGTATAACTGGGGTGGCTCGGAGCCCAGTGACAAAGGTGATCCCTTTGCTGCTGTGTCGTCACGCCGGGAGACCAGCGCTCAGGTACTTGGCACCTTTTCCCATGAGGGTTCAGACCGGGGTGGACCTCAGCCGGGAGTCCACCTCCACTCCAACCACACTTCCCTTTCAGCCGAGACCCGATTCATGGGGCGATGACAACTGGGAGGGTCTGGAGACCGAGAGCCGTGAGTGCTTCCCCTTCTCGACCGACCGGGCAGACAGACTGGGGGCAGGGGCAGGCTGGGAAGCTGAGGCCCCAGTGGTCCTGAAGCCCTCCGCCCTCCTCCTCCTCCTCCTCCTCCTCCTCCTCCTCCTCCTCCTCCTCCTGCTCCCAGGGCAAGGGAAGGCCGAGCTGGCCCGGAAGAAGCGCGAGGAGCGTCGGCGGGAGATGGAAGCCAAACGCGCTGAAAAGAAGGCAGCCAAGGGCCCCATGAAGCTGGGAACTCGGAAGCTGGACTGAACTTGCCATATGGGCGCTCGCAGCCGCGGAGAGCAGGCCCCGCGGATGTATTTATTGTACAAACCATGCCAGCCCGGCCAGCCCGGCCAGGCACATCTCACGTGTACATAATCAGAGCCACAATAAATTCTATTTCACACCCCTGTGCTGGGCTCAGTGTAGCCCCTCCCAGGAGGCTTGGGTATGGCGCTGCCCTGCGAAGTCCACGCCCACCACAGACGGGAACATCAATTCGCTTGGACAAGCCGAGAGTGCAGAGGCATGGTTTGATTTATCAGTTTCCAGGAAACGCCCTCTGGGAGGAAGGACCTCAGTGCCTGAGAGTCCCACACTCCGCCTGCGAACTGGGCGGCGCCTGTAAGGGCGCCCTTAGAACTCGGGGCGCAGGAAGGGGTCTAAGACCCCCGGAGAGTTCCTGGGTCCGAGCCCCGAGTTGGAACACAGGTGAGAGACTGAGTTCACCCCGAGGGTCAGGCGGGAACCCCTCGCTGATGGCTGAGGGCCTCGTTAGCGGCGGCGCTGGGGCACACAGGCCCCGTGTGGGCGGCTGCGTGCGAAGCCAGCTTTGCAGACGCAGCGGAAGGAGCCGCTTGTGTTCACGCAGCGCTCACTCTTGCACAGCAGCCCACGCTGGTTCAGTTCTCGGCACTCATCGATGTCTGCAGGTGGGGGCGACAGGTGCGAGCTTCGCCAGGGCGCCAGAGCACGCAGCCCCCTTAGCGTGTGGCCCCGTGCCTCCCCCGGGCTGCCAGCCTTGGCCCCGGCCCCTCCACCAACTTCTGGTCTTGGGCTGGGGGCCGGTCCCACCCCCGCGGCCCCGCTCACCGACACAACGCGCACGAGAGGCGTCGAGCTGGAAGCCGCCCGGACACTCGCACACGGCGCCGCCGGGCCTCGGCACGCAGCGGCCACTCACGCAGCGGCACTCGTCCGAGTCCTCCTCCGAGCTGTCCTCTTCTGTGCCGGTGGGGAAAATGCAGACATCAACCTTCACCTCTGCCAGCAGATGGTTGGGGACCCCCGACCCCCGCACCCTCTCTGTGCCCTCCCGTTATACTCACCTCGAGGGGGCTTTCCTAGCAGCAGGGGGCTCGCGTCCCAGAAGGAATTGCTCTCACTCTGTGACGTTGGGCACTGGGACCCTGGGAGGAGCGGGGGCGGTCAGCCACGCGAAAGCAGCACCCTGGCTCCTGCCCCAGCACTCCGCAAACCCCTCTGGGGAGGCTCACCAGCGCTGCGTGGCGGGCAAGGGCGGCACTGGGCTCCCCAACCGCGGCCCTGACGACAGCAGCAGTCGTCGAAGGTGAGGGCTGGCCCGGCCAGGGGTCCCGCGCACATGCCATCTTCTCCGCGCTGGGCCCAGCACACGTCCCGTCGCTCCGGGGCACGCTCTGCCAGGGGAGACCTGGCTTCAGCTGGGGGCCCGAAACGGGGACACTAGGTCCCCGCTCCAACCAAGCCTCGCGGGGAGCCGCGACCCCGGGGCTCCACCCGGCAGCCCAGGCCCTGGAATTGGCCCAAGACAACTCTTGCCCTCACCGGCTGGGCTCTCGGGGAGCTGGCAATCGCGGCCGGAGGGCCCGGGCACCCAGGGCGGGCGGCACTCGCAGCGGTAGGAGCCCGGCAGGTTGACGCAGCGGCCAGGGCGGCACGCTGCCGGGTCCTGACACTCGTCTACGTCTAGGGGGTAGCGAGGGCATGGATGGGAGTGGCGGTCACAGCTTGGCCCAGTCCCCGCTCCCCTCCTGTTTCCCCAGCCGGCAGGCCCGGGCCTCACCCATCTCCTCCGGGCTCAGACACTGCCGCTGCGCCGGGCTGTACTCGGCGGGGGGCGTGCAGGCACAGCGGTAGCCGCCGCGCGTGTTCTCACACACTCCGTTCCGGCAGTTGGACTCGTCCAAGCACTCGTCCACGTCTGCGGGGAGGAAAAGCACGAGTGGAGGGAACCAGCCCGAAGTCGGGTGGTTGTGCGTGTCTCCCGGCTGCTGGCCCACGGCCACTGGGACCATCTGCGCTCACCCACGCACTCCAGTAGGTTCCCGTCGTAGTAGAAGCCTTGCTTGCAATAGCACTCGTAGCCGGGCTGCGTATTCACGCACTTGCCCTCCTTGCAGATCTCTGCTCCGAACAGTATGCACTCGTCGATGTCTGCGGAGTGACAAGCCGTGGGCGCCCTGCGGCCTCCACCTCCCGGGCCGCTCAGGCCCGCAGCCAGGGAAGTGTGGGCGGGGCTTAACGCGGGGGCGGAGCAAACTCAGTGGGAGAGGCTTTTCCCGAGGCTGACGGGGGCGTGGTAGGGGCGGGGCAGACGATGACGGTGTGGGCGGGGCCTACCCCAGTTAGCACTACCGACCTCGGGGGGCGGGGCGGGGCGTGTCCGGTGGGCGGAGCCGTGTCGGGGCTTACCACGGTGGGCCGGGATGCCGTAGTTGACAATGTTGTTGTCTTGGGTGTAGCCCTTCCCGTCTGGGCAGAGACTGTGGAACTCAGCTGCGGGGAGAGAGCGGCCGTGGGGAAGAAAGGAGGCGGGGTTGAGCGCGTGCGTGCTTCTGTCGGAGCTCTCCGCCTCATTTCCCACCTATCCAGGGAGGGGCCATTTCTCCCCGTCCGTTTCCAAATGAAGAAACTGAGACTCTGGGAAGGGGAAAGGCCTGCCCGGCTCCTGACCTGAGCTGTACACTGGGCAGGGATAGATCTCGCAGTGGTCTCCCCAGCCAGCCCCCAGCGAGCAGCAGCACTCCTGCTGGGTGACATTGGTGGCCAGTACACTGTCGCAGAACACGGTGTCATCGAAGTTAAGGTAGCACTCCTTCTTGTGGTGGGGCTGCTCCACCTCTGAGGGGAGGGGAGGGCAGCTCAGGGTCCTGCAGACAGTCTTGCTGTCCACGCTGCCCACCGACCTCATGCCCCGGCTGCCCCACACTCCCTCGCTCCCCTCAGCCGCCCCGTCAGAGCCAAGCTCCATCCTCAATGTGAGGTTCAGGGCTCTCCTGTGCAGTCCAGGTCCACTGGACTCTCGGGCAAAAGGGATTTCTTCCCGTTCCCCAGATTCCAGAGGGTGGGACCAGGAAAAGTCTCTGAACCCCAGCTGCAGCTCAGGGGAGTTGTCTAATCTGAGGAGGAGCCTGGAGGACACTCACCCTCACAGCCGTGCTGGTCCTGGGTGGGCGTGAAGCCCTCGTCACAGACGCAAACATAGGAGCCCTGCAGGTTCTCGCAGGCCCCGTGGGGAAGACACAGGCCGGGGTCCTGGCTGCATTCATCTATGTCTGTGGGGAGTGAGGGAAGCAGGAAGAGTGGCTCCAAGGAAACCAGTCGCTTCTTGCGGGGGGGGGGGGGGGGAATGTGCCTCCGGGGACTCACACAAGTTCAGAACCCGAACTTCCACTTTGATCTCAAAGTGCACACAATAGGGAGTGTGCTCTTGCCTGTCTGTGCATGTGGGTAGATGTGTGCACATTCACTGTATTCTTCCCAAAACCTGCAGTGGCTGTTACCGGCAACAGAATGGAGCCCTCACTCTCAGCCTGGCATTCAAGGCCTTTGAGTTTGGTCTCCTGGTATCTTTCAATTTCATCATCCTGTATTCTAAGTTCCAATTCAACTGTCACATCTCCGTTGCAATTAATCACCCCTCCAGACCTCTTTTGGCTCCCAGCACTCTGAACAGTAAGAATCAATTTACATGTCAGCCTCCTCCAGTGGGAATCCTGGATCACTGCTCTATTCCTAGTACATAGTATAGAAGCTGGCAAATAGTAGGTTCTCTGGAAACTCCTGTCCACTGATGCATGGAAAGGTCACCATGCAACTACGTCATTATTACTGTTGCTATTGTGGGTGGAGTGGAAGGGTGAGTGAGCGGGTGGATGGACAGATGGATGG